>NC_142680.1:13828228-14025728 GCF_964200805.1 Pocillopora damicornis | reverse complement strand
TACCTTGAATTTGATCGGTTTTGGCGTGTTTGATTTAGGCGAACCGATAAGGTGTCATTCAAGTCTTCCTGTTTCCTTGATTGACACGTGATGTTTACGAAAGTCGCCTCGATAGATAAGATAGAGTTAATATACATGGCTGGGGTATTTGTTTTTTGCTGAGTTCCGTAGTTTTTTGTAAATTGTCCTCCAAAGTTGTATGAAATTAAAGTCTTGAAAAGTGTCCCGACAAGCCTTCGCTCGAGTGAAATTTAATTTCCGTAAAACTCTGAAAAATAAAGAGATCCGATCAAACTGATTGTAGTTTTAGTATAGGTACATGAATGTCTTACAACACACGAGAAACGAGCGAAATCCGTGTCTCAAGCAAAATCGACCGGACCGCTCTTACAGAGACACTCTCTTAAATTGTTGAAGACACGTACTTTCTATTTTCGAAGTACCTGCGCCAATTTCAGCAGAAACTCCTGGTCTTCCTTCCTTCTTCTCTCCTCCCTTTCTTCTTCTCGTCTTTCACGAGCCTCCTCTGCGGCAAGAAAACTCCAATCAGCAACTTGTTGATAGGAAACAAATGCCTCCAACGCCTTGTCAATTTGTGTTAAGGCATCCGTCGTTGACACCTTCTGCTTCTTCGTAGCAGGTTTGAAAAATGGCTTGCCAGCATCTGTTGTTCTCTCTGTGAAGGAATACAAGAAATCTTTAAAGGCATAAGTTAAAGTCGAGAATAAATCATGAATTAATCATGTGGAAGGCTGTTTGAGTCAATACTTATCTTATCTTGGAAGTAAATTATCAAGAAATTTTGTTAGAGATTACAGACAATGCAAGCGCCGATATTGAAACATTTTCTTGGCCTATTGTCTGACCCTCCAATCAGCGAAAGTTTTCAAAGCTCACCTGTCAAACATTCACCCTTGTTTGGTTGAGGAAGTTTGCCAGCTGTTTTGTTGTTGCTGCCGACGCTGGTGCCGTCGCTTAAGGAAGGCAACTCTTCGTTTGGTTCATCGTTCTCAATTTTTTCATTGTCTTCTTCTTCGCTGTCCGCCTCAATGATAATTTTTGAAGAATTTACCACAACCTTCGGTTTGGTACATGGTTTTTTTTAGAGAAATTCATCGACTTCGTCGAAAAACGCCAGCTTCCTCTTTGGAGTCCCGTTTCCGGTCTTTTCCCATTCGTCTTGTAGGAGCGATACGCACTTACTAATGTGTGTACTCTTGTTTTGCAGGCATCTTCATCAAGGTCTTCATAGCCTGCCGCTCGAATAAAATCACTTATTTCTTGCCATATAGGCCTCTTTCTGGTACAAAATATTAACTTCATTTGTATATTTTCGTCCCCCCACTTCTGTAGTAACAATAACGTTTCCTGGTTTTCCCAAACCCTTCCGTGGGTTTTTTTGGCCGAAACCGAATGTCACTCAAATAATAAAAAAAATCCAAGTGTTGTACAAACGCGTAAATGCGTAACTTGTTAGGCCAGTTTTGTTCGGGCACGGAGCACTTGAAAAGAAACTCTCTCGTATTTCAACTTAAGTGGGATTGAAATCCCTCGAAATAGAAAGAAAGAAAGAGGAAAAACGAACTACTTGAGATGTTTGATCCACGGTGAAAACAAAAGGGAAAGCGTGACAATGATGGGAGACTGGGACTGCCAAATTAGTCCCAAGGCCCAGCAGCTACGGTTGCAGCATTGATAGCTGAGCTGACCAAGTTGTCTGAGGTAAGTGAATTAACTCCGATTATCATATCTCTTTTGCTCGCCATCTTTTTTGACCAGACCAAAATAACATCTGCAGAGAAAGTTAGACTAATTAAGGATTTTTCAACAGGTGGAAAAAAAACAATGAAGCAAAATAATGTAGCTTACACCTCAGAGGAAACTTTACTTTAAATAGTGTTATTTCCATAAGTCTGTTCAACATCAATAAAACTCAAGATAAATGATTTTGGAAATAATCAGGAATGTTTTGGCCTTTAACCTCGTGCTCTCTGACTGTTTGCAGGCGTACAGTATTTTGAAAAATCCTTACTTCATCAAGGCCTATACATTATGATTGTTTTCATTTTACCCACAGTCCACATGCACAATCTTATTCCAGAAACATGCTAATCAGCTAATTTGGGGCAGTGTCCTCTCACGCCTATCGTTATTTGGAACTAAAAGAAATACAAAAGTTTGCATCTTCATCTACTACCGAACCACACGCGGTCCAAAACATCGTGAGATCGAATCAAAGTGCTCTGTGAGCAAACTCGAAAAATGGCTATTTTTCGAGCGAGCAGTGTGTTACTGTTACTGTTACACGACATAGCATTTCAGATGCAAATAACAACCGCTGACCAACCGCTGACCAACTCGTTTTCTTTTTTTGCCGTGATTTTTTGCTTTGCCGTGACAGTTGTGGGCCACCGTAAAAGTGGACTATTTTGGTCTCCAAGCAAGGCTTAAAAGTCTACAATGTGCAGAGTCAGCAGCCTTACGAAGAGGTGATACTGAAGCAGCGAAAAGGGTAAATCAATCAATGTATTGCACTTTTGTTGTACTTGTAAGTATGCAAGTGCCCACTAAGCATTGTGCAAGGTTCAGTTTTCTCTGTTATCATCCCCTCCTCTAAACACTAGTAATCTTGGGAAGATCTTTGGTACGGAGCTCATTTAGTGCCATCTCATAATTCTCATTAACTTTTTTTTCACGACTTCAATTTTCCTGCACGACTTCAACCCTTTTAATGTCGTTCAAGAAAATTAAAGTCGTGCTGGAATGTTTGAGTCGTGCCGGAATGTTTAGGTCGTGCCAGAAAGTTGAAGTCGTGAAAAAAATGTTGAAGTTGTGAAAACAAGTTGAAGTCGTGCTGGAAAGTTAAAGTCGTGAAAAAATGGTTGATGAGAAATACGAGATGGTACTAACTGGGCCCCGTAATTTGGTTATGTTTTGGTAGATCAAGACACATATCAATGCTGGTGCAATTGTATTCTAAAAAGGGTCTAAATTAACTGTTTTACCAAATAATCTGGATGAGTCATAGCTGATTTCTGCGAATATCAATCAAAACCACACCCATTTTTATTTCATGGATTTGACGATTATTGTTTTTATGGTTAATTGATTAACTAGCCTGGTATAATAAGAGATTTTAAGTCACTGCCTCCAAATTTGATTACCATTGCTCCACCAATTTAATTTTGAGTCCATTAAGTTTAGAACAGGCGATGGACATTTACATGCGGAGGTAATTTACCAGTCTGTCCCAGACCCTTCATTTTCACTTAGATCGTCGAATCTGACAGCAAAGTGTGAGAAGAAACTGGGCTTCTTGTGTTTGACCAATATTCTAACAAAAGGGGATGGCGGTATTCAGAGGGTAAATTATAGCTAAAAACAACAAATTTTGGACTACTATGTGATGTATTTTCAACTTTACTATGTAACGTACTACTAAATGTACCATATAACTCGCTACACTGTTCCAATAGGTTGGGCAAGAGTACTGCCCTTTTATCCCACCAGTGGAAAAATTTGCACCGTCAAAATTTCAGAGGCTAAGCCATAAATGTACTTTTAGGCTTTTAAAAAAGATAACAAGCCTTCTTGTTTTGTGGGAATCCTTGGTGTGGAAGACACTTTATTACCCATTAAATTATTCATTGGCCATCGATTACGAAGTTAAGTCAGGAATATGGGATTGTTGTTAAGAAAGTGTTTTTCTTGGTATACTAAAGAGGATTTCTATTTTGGTTATATTCATATAGAAATACATGTTTTGATTTTATTCTTTCAGTGCAGAGAAAAATATTTTAATTTGAGGCATTACTGGACAAGTGAACAGGCACGTCGCTTTTCAAGTCTGGAGGAAGGAAAGGGTAATACAGATGATGAAGATGAAGAATGGACAGAGGAAGGCAAGGATGGACATTTGACAGAAGACAACCCTGAAGAATCTAGTGAGCAAAACGAAGATTAAAGTGTCGTGGGCTGTCGCCAAAAGAAAGAACGCCCGATGCCCATGTGCTATAAAGAAGTTGTCCATCATCTAATGCACCTGGGAAATATTCATGGCTGGAGCAGTGAGAATGCAAGGGCAGCGACCTCCCGATCCAAACTTCGCAAGAAGTATACTTTCACTGATGAGGAAATGGCATCTCCCCGAAATAGAAAGGTCAGTAAGGCACGCCTTGTAAGTGAGACCAACAAGAAGAAACCCAATCGAAAGAGAAAATTGTGTCCTGTTCAAGGTTGTCAACAGATAGACTGCCGCAACGTTTAAGAAGGAAACGTAAATTGAATCAGAGTGACGCCGAATACAGAAACCCTATCTCTTTTGCAAAGACTATGTCTAGTTCAAAGCCTCACGTATTTCTTCGAATGAAAGAAGAAGAAAGAAGAAAGAATAAAGAACTGCGATGAAAGTCAAGCAAGTTCCATGTCACAAGAGGAAGACTTTGGGATTGGTACTGATAATTTTGAGGATGTAGATCCAGTCCAATTTAATATAGACGAGTCAGCCAATTGCAAAGCCAATACTGCAACCTATGATGAAGGGTTCGAGTCTGACGGTAGCTCAGACGGTGAAGACACAGGAACTAAAACTCTGGCTGCCGAGATATTAAACCGGTTTCAAAAGTGGCTTGAATCGTTGCTGGATGCCATAAAGATAAGAGACGTTTTTCTTGGTGAACGTGCTGATGAGAAGTATTCCCCAGCCACAATAAAGCCATAACTTACGAGTCTGCAGCATTATTGTTCCTACTTGCTAGGAGACCGACCAAGTGACGTTATATTCAACACCGAAGATGTGATCGGCTTACGTGAAAAACTGCGAAGGTGGTCTTATTCATATACTAAAGAAACAATGCGACGAAGATGGGAGAAACACGAAGAAGATGTCAGCGTTCTGATAACTCCAGAGAAGATAAAGGACTGTGACGCAAGCCAGGCCTCGCGTGATGCAGTCATCATCTTAGGCGAACTTGGCGGTAATACACTAGTTGAAATGAATCAATCGATGAATCGTGCCGGAGTGGTTTCCTCTATGACCGTAGAAGAGTTTCAGAGGGCTAGAGTTGAACGCGAAAGATATGTTTTTCGAGTTCTTAAACACAAAACTATGGACACCCATGGCCCAGCTCAGGTGGTACTAACAAAGCTCGTGTACAGCTACATCAATGTTTTCATAAAGCAAATGAGACCTAGACTTCCTGCTGCACTGTCCGTTGGGAAACAGGCGTTGCTTTTGTCATGGTTTGGAAATCAAATAGAGTCAAATCAAATGACCAAGGATCTTAGCTCCATTTTCAAGAAAGCCGGCATCAAGGGACCAGTCCACCACACTCTCTACCGAAAAAGCGCTGTATCTCAATGTCATGCCCGCCATAAGGAAATTTCCAGCAACCTGGCTGATCTAATGGCGCATCGAGAAGGCACCGCCGAGAAGTACTACAGACTTTTCGAGAAGAACAAGTCATCTGTGAAGGCATCTAAAAGCTTCATGGCGTTATGAGAAACTGTGAGGAAAACGATAAAGAGCTGAGTACAAGAAAGGCAGTTAATGAGTCCAGTGAAAGTGAACTCGTAACAGCTGACTCCCCGGGTACAGAACGAGCTCCCTGGAAAGAAGATGTCCTTACAAGCGCTGCTAAATCTATTTGCAGAAGAAATATCGTTGCAAAGTGTCACCATGTCTTTAGTTCGAGAAAAAAATCCAGTCTGACCCGATATTGTGCAAAGAAAGTCCAAAAAGAGTATACGACAGGACCCGTGGGGAATGGCATTACAAATCCCAAATTAATGCAATTTATTTTTTGAGAATAACAATGATTTGCTGCTCTTACAAGTAAAACCGTGTAGAAAAGGCCGCCATTTTGTTGTATGTGCGTGTGGAAAACGAAGCGTAACATTTTGCCTCGTAAGGTTGCGGAATGCAATATTGAGCAGTCCTTTTATGGCGATTAAATCTGTAGACAATAGTTCGGCCTTCTTATATGGGTTAAGGAAGCCTTTGCTTTTAACAATAAATTTATGTCATGCAATGTAGTGTCGTGGAATATCTGACAACGTTCATACATTCATCCATTTCTGATGAGACGTGTACGATGCAGTTCCTTTCCTCTGAAGCATATGTTTAGGAAAGTGTTTCACTTGTTATTTGTAGTAAAAACACACTTTTCAGAAATATGGCGTCATCGAAGTGTCACAAAAGTTACACAAGTGCCACAAAAGTTACATTAGTGCCACAAAGTTACAGGAATGCCAGGTTACAGTAGTGCCATAAGTTACGTAAGTACCACAGAAGTTACAGAAGTGCCATTTTAGGTTACATAAGTGCCAAAATGAGGTTACAAAAGTGCCTTTACATCTAGCTTCTCCCCTCTCTCCCTCTCTCCCTCTCTCTCCCCCTCTCTCTCCCTCTCTCTCTCTCTATCTCCCCCTCTCTCCCCCTCTCTCCCCCTCTCTCCCCCGCTCTCTCCCCTCTCCCTCACCCCCCTCTCCCCTCTCTCTCCCCCTCTCTCCCCCTCTCTCTCCCCCTCTCTCTCCCCCTCTCTCTCCCCCTCTCTCTCCCCCTCTCTCTCTCCCCCCCCTCTCTCTCTCTCTCTCTCTCTCTCTCTCTCTCTCTCTCTCCCCCCCTCTCTCTCCCCCTCTCTCTCTCCCCTCTCTCTCCCCCTCTCTCCCCTCTCCCTCTCCCTCTCTCTCTCCCTCTCTCTTAAGGTAAAGTAAGTTTATTTTGGTTTCTAATTACTCAGACAAGGGACCACGAAATAAATACGTGTGAGTTTATTTCAGACAAACAGGAACGTTTTTTTCTGTGTTTTAACTAAACTAATGCGTTATTTTCGTTCTTTTTGAGGTTAAGGCTTTTTTTCTTTATTAAAAATGAAAACATCAGTTACACAGTGTCCCTCCTCAACTCATCCAGCCGAAAAAATAACTCTTGCATGCATTGCATGCCTATGATTTTACTTTTTGTCAAGTCCGCTGTTTCTTCTTTTAACTTTGTTTATTGCAATTATATTGAGAATTGTTTTTTTTTTCACTGCCCTGTTTGGTAGTTTTGTTTATTTAGTTGTATCTTGCACATAGCTCGTTCTCTCCTCCGATTAAATATTTCGTTCAAATCTTGCACAATGCTTTTCTCGTCTTTGTTTGATTTCTTAGTTAAATATCTACATTACTCTTTGTTTCAACTAAAATTTCTTTCCTATATTTAAATCTAGCCCTCTGTTCCTTTTCTTAATTCTGGCTGATTGTCACGTTCATATCCTACGAACTGTTTGCACTCTTCTGTGTGACGTTAGTATCTCGCGCAATGTTTTCTCTTAATTTTATCTTAGTAATTCGCTCACCGTTTGTCTTCTTCTCTATTTGTTAATACTTTTCTTTTAGTATATTGCACTTTGTTTGTTCTCTTCTCCACTTAACTTTTAGATTAATATGTAGCGCCCTGTTCACAACACTTTGATTTTTGCGGTAATTCTCAAGCATTTTTCTCTTCTCTGTCTGATTTTTACATAATCACCTTCTCTTAAGCTTTTTTTATTGTGTCTTCAGTATCTCGGCACTTTTTGTTCCTTGTTCTGTTAGTTTGTTATCATCTCCTGCACCTGTGAACAGTCTTAATCACTCTTTAATGATCACGTGTGCGTCCAACGGGAGAATTGAAAACAGAATTATAATGATTTAAATCAAGGATTAATTTTGAGTTTTGACGAAACTTTGCCACATTCTCACATTTTTATACATTAAGCTGATTTCCTGCGTTCAGTTTTCCCATCCCGATTTATTGTAGTTTCTTATTGATAGTATACTTGTATACTTAGTATAATTGCAGGTTTTATCGTCGTTGCCTTTCGATTACGCCTTGCTTACAAAAGCACGCAAAACCAACTACTTGACTTAAAAAAAAAATTAAAAATGTCTTCGCAAAGTAATACCAGTGTCCACTGAACGACAATGTACAGGAAGAAGAATCTTTGTGTAGGATCAGTAGTCGCTCTGTTTCTTCTTCGCCTCGTTGTTGTCCTCCTCGAGTTCCTCTTTCCTGAAAAAAAAACATTATAAATTTGTCACTATTTCACCTTTAAAGTAGACGGAACAGATTTCCAATTAAAGAAATTACTTTCTTCTTCAATTCCAGCGGGTATAATTGTCCAAACTTGTCGAACATACCATGCTTGATGCGAAAGTGACTTTAAGATTCTCAATTTATTGTTATTTTTGTTGATTTTTCACGGATAAAGTTAACTTTTTCAGCTTCTCAAGTTACCTTCATCGTCATAACGTGTAGTATCGCATCGAATTTGACCAATTATTTCCGAGTATATTGCATACTAAAGAAACGCTAATTCAAAGCCAATTTTAGAAAGCCTTCTGTGAAAAAATTCTGGCTCCGAGCGCTAGACAAAATCAAGTTCTTTTTCGAGGCATTTTATGGATGAAAAACAAAGACAAAAACAACCAAAAAAAATTACGATAACGGAGTGAACTGAATAAGTTAAGTGTGCTAATCGGTTTATCGTTGCTCATTCTAACCAGACTTACCCTTTTTTCAAAAAATCAAATGTCACGTTATCCCCCATCAACACAAACGGAGCCCATTGGGAAGGTTTGGAGAATCCATTGCTTCTCAACCATTCTACGGCCTGGTGAAGAGATTCACTGGCACTTTCTCCACGCACAAGGTGTTTATAGAAATGTTTCATGAGCTTCGCCGTTGCTTTGTCTTCTATAGCCCACGATGCTACCAACACTGAACGTGCACCAGATGCTAAGAATGCACGAGCGATTCCAATAACTCCTTCTTTTTTAACCAATCCACGCCCACTGTGACAACAGCTGAGTACTACCAGTTTAGCTCGCACTTGAACTCCTTCAATGTCGGACATTGTCAGGAGGTAGTCTTCCTCTTGTGGAGTACTGTTAGTAGTACATTGAGGAGAGAGGGCAATCTCTCCTCTTTCGACATCCCCATGTGCAGCAACATGTATCAGACTCACTGAAGGTATTGCTTGAAGAACCGCCTGCTTTGTTGCGCGACTTCCCAATAAAGGCTGAACGCCCAGCAGTTGACCAACCATTTCTGCTTCCTTACTTACACAGAACAATGGTGTAGTGTCAGTGAGACGTCCATTGTATTGCACTTTTCCAACCGTAGGATCACCCACAACCAGTCCGCCAGTTTGACTGTGATAGTCTGCTGGACATTCTTGAATAAGCCGGAGAGTTGTCAATGAAGGGACGATGCGTATTCTGTACTTCTCCGATAAATACTTTCCGGCTTGTTCATCGCGCAAGGCAGCAAATGGGACTCGGTACGAAAAACGATCCGGTACAATGATAATTTCGGGCTCTGTGAGTAAATCTGCCACAGGTGCGATGATCCATTCGTAGCACAAATGATGACTTCCTCCCGTATCTTTGGTTTCGTCACCTCGCAGATTTGTTTGGCTCTCTTCATGAAGAGATGTCGTCATGTTGTCACCCAGCGATCGGTCTTCGCAGTTCGCTGTGGGTAAAACACCAAAGCATTTGGCGCTCTTTTTGAAAACTCCTTCCACTTCGCAAACTTGCTCAGCAATAAGAGTGTCTATTTTCACTTGGTCTGTTTTTCGAAAGAAAATGTCTCCATTTGCTTTCAATACCCAGAGCAGAACTTGCCGATCTTCATACGAAATGTACAAAAAAACACTGTTACTTTCTCTTCTCGCGATGTTTTCAATCCCGAACCGTGGATCAGCTGAGATGTGGCTTTCAGCGGAGTACTTGTCTGCCATGAGTTCTGCGAGGACTCTTGCTCGTCCCAGCTCCTCAGCATAGAGAGCATCTCGAAATTTTCCGGTACCACAAAGGAGGTAAGTGAGTAGCTTGTAGGGAAAAGTACCGTGTTCCTCTAATAGAGAAATTTTAAATTCACTGTTTCCTTTCTGAAGAGTTCTGATTTTTTCATATTTTTCAATACCTTGAAGAAGATATTTCATTGCCTCCACAACCTCGAACTGCGATATCTTTAAAACTGTAATACCGAGAAGGCTTTGAAACTCAGTCATTTTGTGTCCAATTTGGCTACTTAACGAACAAGCTTTCTGTAAATAATATGCTGCCTTATCATATTCACTAAACGATCGGAATAGACCACCAACGGATAGGTATAGTTGTGCTTCGCATTCTCTATTGCTGCATTCTCTGCTGATTGTAAACGCCTTCTCACAATGTTCTTTTGCCTTCTGAATGTCATTTACAGAACCAGAGACATGTGCCAAACCTACAATAGCCATGACTTCCAGTTCTCTGTAACCGATTGCAATACCGACGCCGACTGCTTTGTCCAAATATTCTTTAGCTTGCCGATTTTTATTGAGATTACTGTACACCATTCCAAGATTGGAGTATGTTAAACCTTCTCCTCGTCTGTCGCCAATTTCTATCGCGATAGCAAGTGCTTTCTCGTGATATTCTTTAGCATTCTGATATTCGCCAAGGGAATCAAACACACTTCCGAAGTTCCCGTATGTTGGTGCTTCTCCTGCTCTGTCGCCAATTTCTATCGCGATGGCAAGTGCTTTCTCGTGATATTCTTTAGCATTCTGATATTCGCCAAGGGAATGAAACACACTTCCGAGGTTCCCGTATCTTGTTGCTTCTCCTGCTCTGTCGCCAATTTCTATCGCGATGGCAAGTGCTTTCTCGAGATATTCTTTAGCATTCTGATATTCGCCAAGGGAATCAAACACACTTCCGAGGTTCCCGTATCTTGTTGCTTCTCCTGCTCTGTCGCCAATTTCTATCGCGATGGCAAGTGCTTTCTCGTGATATTCTTTGGCATTCTGATATTCGCCAAGGGAATAAAACACACTTCCGAGGTTCCCGTATCTTGTTCCTTCTCCTGCTCTGTCGCCAATTTCTATCGCGATGGCAAGTGCTTTCTCGTGATATTCTTTAGCATTCTGATATTCGCCAAGGCAACGAAACATATTTCCGAGGTTCCCGTATGTTGTTCCTTCTCCTGCTCTGTTGCCAATTTCTATCGCGATGGCAAGTGCTTTCTCGTGATATTCTTTAGCATTCTGATATTCGCCAAGGGAATCAAACACACTTCCGAGGTTCCCGTATCTTGTTCCTTCTCCTGCTCTGTCGCCAATTTCTATCGCGACGGCAAGTGCTTTCTCGTGATATTCTTTAGCATTCTGATATTCGCCAAGGCAACGAAACATATTTCCGAGGTTCCCGTATGTTGTTCCTTCTCCTGCTCTGTCGCCAATTTCTATCGCGATGGCAAGTGCTTTCTCGTGATATTCTTTAGCATTCTGATATTCGCCAAGGCAACGAAACATATTTCCGAGGTTCCCGTATGTTGTTCCTTCTCCTGCTCTGTTGCCAATTTCTATCGCGATGGCAAGTGCTTTCTCGTGATATTCTTTAGCATTCTGATATTCGCCAAGGGAATCAAACACACTTCCGAGGTTCCCGTATCTTGTTCCTTCTCCTGCTCTGTCGCCAATTTCTATCGCGACGGCAAGTGCTTTCTCGTGATATTCTTTAGCATTCTGATATTCGCCAAGGCAACGAAACATATTTCCGAGGTTCCCGTATGTTGTTCCTTCTCCTGCTCTGTCGCCAATTTCTATCGCGATGGCAAGTGCTTTCTCGTGATATTCTTTAGCATTCTGATATTCGCCAAGGCAACGAAACATATTTCCGAGGTTCCCGTATGTTGTTCCTTCTCCTGCTCTGTTGCCAATTTCTATCGCGATGGCAAGTGCTTTCTCGTGATATTCTTTAGCATTCTGATATTCGCCAAGGGAATCAAACACACTTCCGAGGTTCCCGTATCTTGTTCCTTCTCCTGCTCTGTCGCCAATTTCTATCGCGACGGCAAGTGCTTTCTCGTGATATTCTTTAGCATTCTGATATTCGCCAAGGGAATCAAACACACTTCCGAGGCTCCCGTATGTTGTTCCTTCTCCTGCTCTGTCGCCAATTTCTATCGCGATGGCAAGTGCTTTCTCGTAATATTCTTTAGCATTCTGATATTCGCCAAGGGAATTATACACATTTCCGAGGTTCCCGTATGTTGGTGCTTCTCCTGCTCTGTCGCCAATTTCTATCGCGATGGCAAGTGCTTTCTCGTGATATTCTTTAGCATTCTGATATTCGCCAAGGGAATAAAACACACTTCCGAGGTTCCCGTAACTTCTTCCTTCTCCTTCTCTGTCGCCAATTTCTATCAAGATGGCAAGTGCTTTCTTGTGATATTCTTTAGCATTCTGATATTCGCCAAGGGAATGAAACACACTTCCGAGGTTCCCGTGTGTTGTTCCTTCTCCTGCTCTGTTGTCAATTTCTATCAAGATGGCAAGTGCTTTCTCGTGATATTCTTTAGCATTCTGATATTCGCCAAGGGAACGAAACATATTTCCGAGGTTCCCGTATGTTGTTCCTTCCCCTGCTCTGTCGCCAATTTCTATCGCGATGGCAAGTGCTTCCTCGTGATATTCTTTAGCCTTCTGATATTCTCCTAGGCTAGTACAGACAGTTCCGAGTCTTCCGTAAGCCACTGCTTCTTTTCTTTTGTGACCAATTGTTTTCACGATGGTGAGTGCGCATTGAAGGAGTTGCTTTGCCCTTACAAACCGGCTTTGTGCTATATTTTTGTCTCCCAGTTCGATGATTAGTCTCCAGGCATGGTTAAATGTGTCAAGAAGTTTGGTGGCATGTCTTTCTGCATCTGTGTAACCAGAGATGGCGTAGTACGCATTGAATAGTACATCGGAGATATCAAGGTGACTACCAGAGTTAAGGTTTTGAAGTAGAATTAAACATTCATTACATAACTCAGTCGCTCGTAGGCCACGATCAGTGTTCAGAAGAAATATGACGACATTTAAACCTATCTGGACTGATTTTAAGATTTCTGCAGCGTCACTCATAACGGCTCTCTCCTGTTTGATGTCGTAAGAAAGAATCAACAAAAAAAGGAAGCTTAAAAAAAAGTAACACTGATAAATGTTCGAGTTTCTAAACATGACACGGGAATTTTCCTAAAAGTTCGTTACGTGAAACACGATCAGGATTCTCACTCTGCTACCCTTCAAAAACCAGGGACTAACTCAGCTCTGATATCCGTTGTTATTCGGTTCAAAATCGAGGCAAATCAATATATCTTGAATCGATTCGGAGATATCCATCTACGTGACGCACAAACGGCCCCAAGCTCTAGCTGTGAGATTATCTTCTTGCACAATAACAGACGGAACTTTAAGAGTTTGTATGGGAATATTTACGACCGCTCTAAGGAATAAAAAATTACGCCAAATTCTCAATAAAAATACCTCAACTTACTTCCACAGTGTACCACTCGTTATCTGACCGCTTACTCTGATGAAAAGAAACCATTTTAGTGAGTTGTCCATTTCGAGGTGTTATACGTACATAGGAAAAACCTCGAAATGGACAACTCGTTAAAATGGGTTCTTTTCATCAGAGAAAGCGGTCTAATAATTCTGCCTTGACTGTTGTTGCGCAAGATGATCATCTCACAGCTGGAGCTTGGGCTGCCTGTGCGTGACATATATTTAGTTTCGTTGCGTGGTGGAAAAATTTGATGGACATAAATCCAACAAAAAAAATCGCATTCTACAATTAAACGAAGTATAAAACTGTTCAGTTGATCCCAGATGAAGATATTTGTGCAAGATTTGTGTTGGTATTTCTAACCGTTTGTTCCGTCGAGATCAAGCCGGCATGTCAGTCTTAGGAACTCGCATAATTAATTTAAGAAAAATTCTACCCAACGTTTCAACCGCTCACATGATGCTTTGTTTTTCAGACGAAGGAAAATCTTTCTATTTCATTCAATTACATACGCGTTACTTCAGTAACTGATATACCAACTTCTCCAAATTTTTTGTTTCGTAAAATAATAAAGTCAATTTCATTCATGGAAATGAAACTGAGGAAGCAATAAAAATGCAGAAATTAAAGAAAACTAACAGCTCACCTTTTGGGAACAGAACATGCCTTTTACATTGGTGCCTGATAGCGTGACTAATGAAAACAAAAATAAGAAAATGAAATGAGACTTTCCCAGACAAACAAACGTAAATACAAATAGCTGGTGTAATAACATTTTACTCGCACGGTTGGTGAGAAGAAGTCATCAAAATAAGAAAAAAAAACCTAAGATGGAAGAAAGATTGTTTCTTAAGTTGCTCATAAGATTCATCAAATAACATACGGGATCTTCTTAGTTTCAATCATCACAGAACTGATTAACTTGTTGTTTCTCCTTACAATATCAATATACACTAAATGTATGGTTCCGAGGGAAACATTTAGTTTTTTTTCCCATGAGTCCAACGAGAAAACAAAACTAACTAGTTTCCCGAGGGACCATACATTAAATTCTTTGTTATATCTTTAGACTTTCCCTTAAACAATCATTTGGCAAAATCATGCTGTTGTATTCGGCGCGCGGGCAACAACTGCAAAATTGTATCCCAGTCGGGATACATTTGAATTTGACCAGGGCACGTGACCAAGAATCCACCAACCAAAGTCTAAGTATATAACAATATACCATATAGCAATGCTAAAAGTAAACAGACTCATCAATCAGAGGGTGTTATCTTTATGAGTAGCAAGTTTCCATCCAAACCAAGCTAACGCATAATGTTTATGAAATTAATTTTTAGCCGCTCACCTTTAAAAACTAAAAGATCTCTGGATAGTTAGGAGACCAAAATCACAAAAGTGATGTAAACTTTCTCTGCAAAGCAATGAAGAATGCGAAGAGCTACTGTAAGATTGAATAGGAAAATTATCGGTAAAAGTAATCATTATAAACGTAATAAGGATGGAACTTGCATTCCAACTTGTCCATAAGATATCTCAATAAATATTGGAGCTCACATATCATTAATAAGAGTTTGGTGGATTTAATTTTGCTTTGCTCGATTTTTATAATTCAAGCTACAGAAGTGAGGAACATGTTGCTTCTCTTTCCAATATCAACATGTTATTAAGTGAAAAAGCGACGAGAATACTTATCAGCTGAGGGTTTTTTCTTTATACAACATTAAATTCTCCTTACTGACCAGCGAGGTAATGTGAGGGAGCTAGAAGGAAGAATCCCTGATGAGATCATAAATTTAAAAAGTAAAGATGATGCAGTCCTATAATATTTTGCAATCCAAATCAAAAATTTATTCCAATTTGGAAGCTCTCCACAAATATTATTAAATTGTTTGGAATAACAACCTTTCTTATCACTGAATTTGCTACAGTAAATCAGAAATATATTTTTTTCGAAGCGGGAAAAGAATAACTATTACTAAATTTAGTTTTTTCGCTGATAACCCTTTCAAAAATAAATACGCTTTGTTTGGGTGATGAAACCAAAAGTGGCGAGAAACAAAGATAAATGGACGCAGCTCGCGTGAGAACAAAGTGCTAAGTTTGGCCATGGATATAACATTAGAAGAGCCGGTCCAAACGGAGATTTTATGAGAAGACGGAAGACTTCGTTCTCTAAAAATATTTACCGAGGTATTTGTTAGATTTGCAAAGGAATTATATTAAGATCATAGAAGTTAAAGACCTAAAATTGAGTTCATCATTTTATTTTGCAGACTATGATCAGTTGAAGTGAAGTTTCAAGTAATGAATCTTTGCAAAAACCTAAAATTATTTGGAGGTAAATCCCCTGGCTTTGAATGTCCGGTGAAAAAGCATTTCAGTTTTGTAAAGCGGGAAAGATTGTTTCTAAATACTTTTTTTTACTACTAACCTTTTACACAAGAAGCTTGTCTTGTTTGATTTGCTAGTCGTTTGACTGATGAAACTAAAACTGAACAAGAAACCGAAACAAGACTTCCCCTGCAAAACAAAGATAAATGCAAATAGCTATTGTAAGAAAGACGTGAAAGCTTCCGTAAAATAGAAGTAAAATGGGTGAATAAAAAATTGATGAACCGAAGAGAGAAAAATGGTTACCGTGTATAAAGATTGAGCTCGATTTGTATAGAACACAAGAAAAGGCCATTTAGGAACCTGAAAATCAATCGCTCATCATCCTTTCCATAAACTAAGCTCACAGGATTGAATTATCAAACAGACTAAATTTCCCGCCTCGAATTAATTTGAAATTTAGCAGTACTGTGTGATTTGTGTATACTCGGCGGTTTAACTGACACTGAAAAACGTAGACCTACCTATGAAGGCCAAGGAAACAACATTAGAAGAGCCGGTCCAAACGGAAATTTTATGAGAAGACGCAACACTTCGTTCTCTAAAAATATTTCTTAAGATATCTGTTACATTTGCAAAGGAGACTTAATAAGATTATCGAAGTTAAAGGCCTAAAATTGAGTTGATCATTTTATTTTGCAGACTATGTTCAATTTAAGCTAAGTTTTAAGCAACAAATCTTTTCCAAAGTCTAAGACTATTTGGAGTTTAAATCCTGTGGCTTTGAAAGTCTAGTGCAAAACATTTCAGTTTTGTAACGCGGGAAAGATTGTTTCTAAATTTATTTATTTTTTTACTATTAACCTTTTACACAAGAAGCTTGTCTTGTTTGATATTCTAGTCGTATGACTGATGAAACCAAAGCAAGAAACCGAAATACGACTTCCCCTGCAAAACAAAGATAAATAAGAATAGCTTTTGTAAGAAAGACGTGAAAGCTTCTGTAAAATAGAAGTAAAATGGGTGAATAAAACATTGCTGAACCGAAAAAGGAAAACGGTCTCCAAGTATAAAGATGGATCTCGATTTGTACTGAACAAAAAAAAAAGGCCGTTTAGGAACCTGAAAATCAATCGCTCATCATCCTCTCCATAAATTAAGCACACAGGGTTTAATTATCAATCAGACTAGATTTCCCCGCCTCGAATTAGTTTGAAATTTAGCAATACTGTGCGATTTGTATTATAGAGGATATTATGTGGCCGCTTGGGGATACGAATTTTATCTTCGAAAGCTGAAAGTATCTCTCACGAGTGAGCGAAGCGGCCATGTAATGTTCTGTTTATTTTATAGATACTAATGAAATTCATACATAAAAGACAACTTTTTTTTTTAAAAGAACCGGCCGCGCGCCTGAGAGGGAAGCTCTCTTGTAATTGGCTAATCATATTAGTAACCATGGCAACACCAATATCCTCACACGTGAAAGATAAATATAGTATCTTCACTGCGCGCGATGAAGATATGATTTTTTAGTAAAAGGAAAAAATCTTAGTATTTCATCAGTATCTAGATAATAAACTCTGTTACAATTGACACTAAAAAACGTTAAGTTACTTATGAAGGTCAAGGAAACAACATCAGAGGAGAGGGTCCAAACGGAGATTTTATGAGAGGACGCAAAACTACATTCTCTAAAAATATTTACTGAGATATTTCTTACATTTGCAAAGGAGATTTAGTAAGATCATGGAAGTTAAGGTCTCAAAATTGAGTTCATCGTTTTATTTTGTGGACTTTGATCAGTTTAAGTTAAATTTTAAGCGACAAATCTTTGCCAAAGTCTAAGACTATTTGGAGGTAAAATCTTCTGGTTTTGAATGTCCAGTGCAAAACATTTCAGTTTTGTAAAGCGGGAAAGATTGTTTCTAAATTTATTTTTTATCGCAAACCTTTTACACAAGAAGCTTGTCTTGTTTGATATTCTAGTCGTATGACTGATGAAACCAAAAGCAAGAAACCGAAATGAGACTTCCCCTGCAAAACAAAGATAAATGCAAATAGCTATTGTAAGGAAGACGTGAAAGCTTCTGTAAAATGCAGTAATATGGGTGAATAAAAAATTGCTGAACCGAAGAGGGAAAACGGTTACCAAGCATAAAGATGGAGCTCGATTTGTTCAGAACACAAAAAGAGACCTGAAAATCAATCGCTCATCATCCTCTCCATAAATTAAGCGCACGAGGTTGAATTATCAAACAGACTAGATTTCCCCGTCTTGAATTCATTTGAAATTTAGCAATACTGTGTGAGTTGTATCATACTCTGCGTTACAATTGACACTGGAAAAAATTAAGCTACTTGGGACGGCCATGGAAACAACATTAGAAGAGCCGGGCCCAACGGAGATTTTATGAGAAAAAGAATTTCTGCTCATTTGATGGACATATTCATGAAACAAATTTCAATTTCGAATGGCCTCATTTCACCCATTGTTTACATTGGGAACACTAAAAACGGTTACCATCTTTCTGAATCTTAAAACTTGTTTTGCCGAAGATAACTGACTCCCCGCGTAAAACGTAATGCACACATTATGTTAGCATTTGTAAACTTCTCCTGACGTTTAAGGCACAGATTGGGCATGTCTATTCAAGTCTGATTAAATTCACACCAGTGGTTTGATTGTTAACAACTGATGGAAAGATATGAATGAAACGAATTTGACTCAACACGGCAGAAGTACCGATGTTAACGCGTCAGATATTCTTTATCCAAGCGATACAAAGGAAATTTTGAAAAAAGATAGAGTATATTAAAAACGACGTCCTTCTATGGCAATTCATGTTGTGAAATAATATTAATCAGTATAATAATGGTCGATGTAAGAGCAGCTCTGATTACTAAGGGCGCTGAAATATGAATCGGAAAATTGATGAGAGGTCGCATTAACACATCAGCACATTAACAATTAAATCTCGTACTTACTTCGACTCTAACTCTGAACGCTTTATTGCTTTGTATAGTGAAGCAGCCAAATTTAGAATTAGAATCAGCAGCATGTGTCTATTTTAAGGTTACAGGCGCGTGGTAAATATCAGCCCACCCCTGAAGGGCCGAGATTGAGTATGCATTGTAAGACAAGTCGGGGAGAGGTTTTCGGGGAATCTGGCACTAATTATCAGTACCAAAGCCCGGACAGACCTCTCGCTGGCTCATGTTCCTGAAGACCTCATACATTCGTGCGGGCAAAGAAGTGCTTGTGACCAAATACCAATAATGAGGTCTTGTATGCTAGCGTATCCTCCCTCGTAGCCTTTGTTCGCTCTCGTCACGCAACAGGAGGAGAGAGAGCGTGTTGCGTGACGAGACCAAACAGTGGCTCTGAAGAAGACAACACTGAGTGTTGCACCAATGCAGTTTATTTTTGCTTATATTTAGACAACAAAGACAATAGACCGCAAAAGACCTGTGCCTGAGTTTATTTCGAATGAATTGAAAGGGCCTTTTTTCGCTCTCCATTAAACGATATTTTCGTTGGAATCCTTTGAAAAGTAATTATTTTTTTCTTGTACAAAAATGCAAACGTCAATTACTTGGTGGCCCATCATAACCCACAAAACGCTTGCATGCGTTGCATGCCTATGTTTACGAACAGCGTGGCCAAGAGGAGAAGAATCTCGTTTTAATGCATCGTTTAACGTAACGCTTGATGCCAGTCAGTCTGCAGGCTTTTCCTCTTTAGTGCTGGAGCGGACGCAAATAACATGGACAGTATTTTTTTTTTTAATATTTATCAGATATATTCGCTTCAATTCTTGAAAATTAACTTGTAATTTCTCATGCATTACAATATCAATGCATCTGTAATATCCGATAAACAGATACGGAAAAGGACCAAGCTTTTCAGACGAAGTATTCAATTGATGGAACGCCAAGTTCTCTCAACTGATTTAAGAGGCTATAGGGGAGAATTTCTAATTTGATCTTAAGGGGTTAAAGAATAAAGTTTTGTTCTCGATGAATTGTTTAACTAACTTTGGTCTTACAAGCAATACAAAAAGTTGTGCTACTTTTAATTCGGAATGTATGCTTGTGTTTGCTGCTTGTTCCCTCCTCTTCAGAGAGAATCAAGTCAAAAAGCACATTCATCGAGGTCCACTATAGCCTGCCACGAATCTCCCATAGCTCTTTGGTAGAGCGTCCGAACACAGGCATACCACACTATGTATACGTGGTTAATGATTATTGACATGAGACAAACAAAATCTATGAGGGTAATCTCGGTTTGAGTATCTCAGTTGAGGGCTCATTTCCAACCTTGATGCAACGCGCGCCGCGATCCAATTTCCTGTAACACGAAATTCCCAAATCACCGAAAACGTTCTAAAATCGTCTTTCTCAAGAGCCATCCTGGACATATAGTCAACTGTTTTACGGTAAATACATTCGCCCTTCGTCATTTTATAGTTCCCTTACAGTATTTTGAATTTTGTCCGGAAGAATCCGAAGAAAAATTTTTTAAGTGTCACGCTTGGATCTCTTTGTACTCTGTGAACAGAGTCGGCGAAAAGGACAACGTTCAAATGTTTTCACTTTCTAGAAGCGCTTGAGGATTCTAAATGAAGATAAAATATTTTTCAAAGAGAAATACGGAAAAATATCAGACTACTGGACGTTTAGTCATTCGAAGACCGTGTCCAGTGAAAATTTTCTTAGTGTCACGCTTGGATCTCTCCGCACTTTGTGTACAAGGTCAGCGAAACGGACAACGTCGGAATTTTTTCACTTTCTAGAAGAGCGTGAAGGTAAAATGAAGGTAGAATATTTTCCAACGAAAAATTGGTATATTTCAGAGAGAAATATGGAGTTCTTTGAGGACCGTGTCCAGCCGTGTCATTGAACAGTTAAGTGTCAAGCGTTTGGATGGCTTCGTACTCTGTTTACAGGGTTAGCGAAAAAACATCAAGTTCGAAATTTTAGGCTAACTGGAAGCGCTTGAGGATTGTAAATAAAGGTAGAACATTTCGTATAAATATTTTTTGGATTACGATGAGGAATGTGAAAAATATCGGACTGCCGGACGTTTAATTATTTTAAGTTTAGTCACTTCACTGCAGGAACGTCAGCGACACTGACAGTTTGCGTTACAATTCTTATTTGCTGCTTTGCATTGACAACAACCTTGACCACTCTTTCGAGCGCAAGCTCCTCTCCATGGGCATGAAACTTCAATTGACCCTTGGTCCTATTTAACAAGGATGGCAAATTTGATGAATGGATGAAAACGTGGTGGATCAACATTTTCACCCTCTTCGAAATACTCGCAAGGATTTTCGTGTTCCTTTTTAGCAACAACCGATCCATAAGCGTTTAAACTACTTAGGCAGTAGTGAAAATAATTTTTTTCAGGCCTTATTTTCACTACTGCCTAAGAAGTGCACATCACTGCGAGGATCACTTTCATTCATGTCTTTATCCGCAGTTCAAATATATGACTTTCATATATTGTTAACCGTATATTCATCACTTCACGGGTTTATTTAGAACCACTATCATGACCAGCTCCCAGTTGGCTTGTTAGCTCAGTTGGTATAGCGCTGCACCGGTATCGCAGAGGTCATGGGTTCAAATCCCGTACAGGCCTGAAATTTTTTTCAGGCCTTATTTTCACTGCTGCCTAAGTAGTGCACATCACTGCGAGGATCACTTTCATTCATGTCTTTATCCGCAGTTCAAATATATGACTTTCATATATTGTTAACCGTATAAGGTAAAAATAGCTGACCAATCAGAGGCGCTATTTAAACAAAAGCGGTGGTTCAAAACAAAAACAAACGACCGCGTTGCATCAAGGTTGGAAATGGGCCTTTGAGCTAAATGGAACGTTAATCGATGCATCTGTGATATTTTAAAGCCTTCGTGGACTGTTTGAAGCGTCTTTTTGGCAAATAACTTTTTTCTGGCGGCCGTTGGTAGAAAAAATAATTTCGTAAAAAGACGCTGACAGGGAGAAGAACTATTTTGAAATAAAAGAGAAGGAGGGAATGGTTTTTGTGTGGCTTACACAACCAGTGTAGCCACACAATGGCACGATCGGATTTATTTATTAATTTGTACACGAGAGTCGAGCGCCTGTCACGTGGTCTAGTATCTTGTACGGCGCACTAATCTGAGTCAGCCATCTTGATTGTAAGCGTGGTCTCGAGTAATTTTTTTCAGGTGATCGTATCACGAGTTAGTTCCCCCCACACAAGCCAACACATTCAGACCCAGCTTGTGTTATAAGTGCAGCTTGTGTTATAAGTGCAGCTTGTGCAAGAGATTCTACGTTCTTAAAAGACAATATTTAACTGCTTGAATCTTCGGTACGGGTTGTACCACACTGAAAGGAGTTATTGCACTCTCACAAGCCAACAACTATCGGCTTGATCTATCGGTGCGGGTTGCACCACTGAGTGTCTGAAAGAGTTTGAAAGTGTTTTAAAGTGTCTGAAGCCACCTGAAAGTGCCAGGAAGTGAAATAAGTTGCAGTTGCTCTCTCCTTGCACTGTTGAGAATAGGCCATTTTACAGTTGTGTGCTTAGTTGCCAAGCCTTTGATTTGGAGTGAGGCTGAAGGTGACCTTGTTGTGATAGAGACCAGTATCTAGTTAGCATAATAACAAAGTAATTTGCATTTGAAAAGCAGCAAGGTTTGTATCATAACAAGGTCACCCTTAGCCTCATTCCTGTTCAAAGGCTTGGCAACCAAGCTCACAACTGTAAAATGGACTATTCACGGAGGCATATCTCAAAACGAAAAAGTAAGTATGGGAATCTCGATTGCACAATACCGGTCAAGTATTGGCTCTCATGACAATTTCGTGAAAACCAAGGATATCTTATCACGTTTTAATGATCATTGTTGGAGTTTAATGTTTGTGATGTTCTATTTTACTTGCCAGTATTGAAACAAGTTGTTGGACAACACAAAATGTGGAATGATGTGATGTTTTGATTTTCACAAATGATTTCCTACAATGCCTATATTCCATTACTTATAAGGCAGGCAAATGATGTAGAGGAAAATCCAGGCCCTACAATATTTAATGTCATCGATCCAACAAGAACAATATGTGCTGACCACAGTCAAGGAAATGAAGCTCTCTTTGGTGAAAATGTTGGTAAGCAATGTGTAGCAATGTCACTTACTGCTATTATTTATCATCACATAGAAGATATCAATTTGTGGACTTCTTCCATTTTGAATAATATTCCTACCATTGGAAATAATTTGTATACTTCCATTAGATGTTCTGTCCAGACAAATGATTACTTGCTTTTAACTGATGTTTCATGCATTGTTTCAATTTACAATAATGTATACGCATTAGAATATAGTGGGTCATTAACAGGAAGTTTGTTCATGACATCAAATAATGGGCCATACATGTCTCTTCAAAATTCTCTGACAGAAGTGTTTTCAAATTGTCAACTTAACTACAATTGTTGTTTGTTAGCGATTGGAATAAATACTGTTGCAGTGATTAAGAATTCAGAACAAAGCTTTAAAATTTTTGATGCTCATTGCAGGGATTTGCATGGGATGCCCCACTCACTTAAAGAATGTACTTTGCTTACCATTGAAGGAATCGAAAACCTTGTATCATATTTGAACATTTCCTGCTTACAAATAGGGTTTGTTCCTTTTGAAATTAAAGGTGTCTTTGTCAGAGATAATGAACTTGATTTGCAGAATGTTCACGAGAGTCCAAAAATTGAACATTTGCCTTTCAGAAATAAAAGAAACCAAGCACAACATATGAAAAGGAAGCAAAAGTCTTTAACTGAAACGCCAGAAGAAAAAGAAAAACAATTGATTGCAAGACATGAATATGAGAAATGAAGAAGGGTAGATGGAAGTGTGGAATCTAGGGAAAAGAGGCTGGCCCAGCAGCTTCTGAACAGTGAAAAGAAACGTGCAAATGAATCTTCTGAATCAAGAAAAAAGAGGCTGGTAACCCAATCTCAGTATCAAAGACAAAAAATTGCAAATGAATCAGCAGAATGTAGAGAGAAGAGACTGTTAAACCAACGTCAATATCAGAATGAAACTAGATGCATAATTGTGTTCACCTATGCTTTCTGTTGAAATAAACTTTGTTTTTTGTGCTTGCATTTGCCTAAGTTTTTATGCAATTATTGGTTTATCCTGTAACTGTTTTTGTGTGGTTTACACTTCATGTAAACCACACTATGTCATGGTCCAAGATACTTATTCCTGGCTGGATTTGTCACAGTGAACAGAACGCTTGTCACGTGGTTTACTATTGTTGAAGATAGGTTCCAGTCTATGCTCGGCTAAGTTACCTAAGCTTCAAAGCTTCAGAAAGCGACCATTTTGCAATGGTGGCTGTATCATGCTGTTGAAGATTGTTTTTTTATCTAGTTTTTCATTCATCTTTGTTGCTTAGATTTCACATGTCAGCTTTCCTACAGTTGGCTTGTCTTCTAAGTGTGGATTACAGCACGGAGTTGTGCTCTCGCTGGCCAACATTTCATGGTCTGGACCTTTAGTGCAGGTCACGCCACCTTGAAACTTAGGAGTCATTATTGACTCTCTGTGTGGTCACATTTCACGGAAGTCATTTACCGGAACATTTTTTATCCTGAATTTCTGTCTATACCATATGCTCAGTAAGAAAATTACTTAACCAGTCTTTTTAGTACATGCAAAGATAAAATTTTGGTCAAATTGCAGAATACCCTGCCACCCATGGCATTACATGTCATTGAATACAAATAGAATAAACCATTTTTAGCCAGTAGTGAAAGTAGGACTTTTTTGTTGCCATTAGAAAATCAAACACTGCTGTTGTCTGGAAATTCAATTTGACAGCCTCTTTAAATGAAATTATACTTTCATGTTTACAAAGCTAAACCAATAAAAGTCACAAACATCTAACGCCTAACCTGAAACTGTGGTTTGTTGTTAACATGGTGCTAAATGTCTATTGTGATTGTTTCCAAACTATGGGGAGTAATCCATTGAAACTCAGTAACAAAGTGGTTTTGCTTTTATTAAAATATGAATAGGAGCCTAGTGCTTTAATGTTAACTGAAATGTGATTAGTGTTATGTTTTCCATGTTATGGCCAGAATTATTCAGACCTTAACATTTCATGACTTCTTTCAAGCCTGGCAGTCTTCTAGATTCTCTTCATAATGGTTCAGATAAGCATTGGTATCTATACTTGGTGGCAATATATGTGTATTAGGCCTTTATTTGGTAGACTACAACTCCTTTTCAGTTACTTGTTTGGTTTGGTGAATTCATCACAATACTGATATACATGAAAAATTACACTTTTTTGGTTGGCTGAAAATAGCTAGGTACCTTTTTCATTTATCATTAGTGAAAAAGTAATAACTCATGTACAAAATAATATAAACTAGGCTCAGCAACAATAGATCACATTAGAAACCAATCAGATTTACTCAAAGTAGGTTGTTCTGATTGATACATGCAGTAGCTGACAAAAATAAACAAAAGCTTGGATACTTTTATGTATATTGATAAACACTAACAAATTGCATTCCTGAGTAAGAATTCAGCTGAAGGACAAATTTTGATAGCACATACTTCATTTAGTCAATACTGTCAAATTTATCTGCCATCAGTTTGTTGATTTCCTGTGAATGTGCATCTTTCATGTATACGTTATGAAATATTAATAACATGATTTCTCACATGATAAGCACCTGTAAATTTTTCAATTACTTTAAACTGCACACGCTATGCGCTCAACATTTGTTATTTGTGAAAAATTTACTTCTGCTTATTTAGAATACCTAAGTACACTTTAATTAACTTAGCTTAGACTTTGTTGAGTTTTTATGAGGACAGTTCAATGGAACTGACATTTGTTACGTTTATAGTTAAAAGTTAGAGCTACTTGATGTGGATTAGATAACCATCAGGTATCCTTGGAGACCCAGGGTTCTGATCACATCTGTAGACCCCTTAAAAGCACAGTCTTAACAGATCAGTTCCAAACTGTCACAGTCATTCTGAATTTTGATTGGTACCAGACGTTCAATCTTGTTCTGGCAAATGAGAGTGAAGCAGGTCTCACAAGTCCTCTTGTGTGCTCTAACACAAAATGATACATGAAGTTCAGTTGCTTACCATGTTTATTTTGGACCTTTTTGTACGGTAGATTAGCACTTTGCATGATGATATTAAGTCGACCATTTGCATGATGATGTCAAGTTCACCCATTCATTTCTCCACATAACTTGAATTTGGTAGATTTACTGGCATGAAATTACAATTTCAATAATAAGAAAACTTGAAAGCTTCTGGTAGTGTAAATCATATGATACCATCATGCACTTACCTGTACATTGAACCTGCTGTGTTTAAGTTATGCCTCTGAGTACTGTTCCTGGAATCTATTATGGCGACACTCTATCTCTATTGAACTTTCTGTTAAATGAAACCTCCAGGTCAAATTGTAAATCTTATTGGGTTAAAAATTATTAGCAACGTTAATGTAATGTTACTTCAGAGTACTTAACTCAACATACATGTATGATTCATTAAAATATTGCTTGTGTTCTGATCTTGTAATACACCTGTCTTTTTTCCCTAGACTTTTCCATTTGCAACCTCATATCTACCTACCTGAACTAAATTTTTCTGTGTTCTTTATTGAAAATACAGTCCCACAAAACCTAAATACAATAATTATAGTAAACACTTTGCTCTCAACCAACTGAAAGTTGAACTTTATGCCCTAATGGACAAAAGAAACCTACACCCAGCGTTGTGTTACTTTACATGTATGTATTGTCCAAAATTAGTCATACATTCAAACCAAATCAAGCTCCCAATGGCTTCTAGTGTAGATTACATCATTTCCCGAATGTTCCTGCCCTGCCCAAAGTTTTGTCCTTGTGTACTGGTACATAAAATGTAAAAAATATTCATATGAAATTCTTCCCTAGAGTTCATTTCACATCATTTGCTTTGGAAAAGACAATCAACCTACAAACTTCAGAAGTCAATTCCACTTCGTCACGTAAACATAATCATGACTGAATCTATCAGACCACTATGGGAAATTATGCTGATGTTTTTTCAGTTCCTTAAATCCTCAGGTTACATGTGAAACTTTTGTTGTCAAAATAAGACCACCATAACAAAGTTTGGCCAATAACTCTCATCTTCAGAATGAACATTTCAGGATTTTTGTATGCTAGTTGTCTTGTGTTATTGATAAACAGGATCAATATTGAAAACTATCTAATGGTAATCAGATATTAGCTCTTCTAATAGAAACCCAATGAGACACCAGACACTAAAAAGCAGCTCAATTTCGTAAGGCACACATGTACGCATTGCGGACCTATTTTTTTTTTTGCAAGCTTTGGGCTGAAAAACATCTGGGTTTCATGTCAGATATCGCTTCAAAGGAATACCGTGGCGGGCCACGGGCGGATCACCTTTCGAGTGTGTTGACATATTTAAATATATCCCCAAGAAATACGGAGAAATGTATGGAAATTACGGATGAAATACTGAATGATAAAAGTTTTTAAGCGACTGGGTCTGAAATTCTCATCAAAGAAAATGTCCCCTGCAACTTCGACATACCAATTCCGCTGCCTTCCCTATTTAAATAAGTTTGCGGTAAAATTTCCGCACAGCCACATACTACATTATGCATTCAGTTCTTGGATAGAGAAAACAATGACAAAAAAATACATTGCCATTAGGAAAACAGATTTATTTTACAATAGTATGAGGCTATGCGGAAATTTTTACCAAGTTTGCTTCCATATGGAGAGAGAATCTTACTCATATACATGCCGGTGTGAAGGAGACAAAGATAGTTACTTGACGACTTCACTTTTCATCGTACAATTCTTTAAAACCCTTTTAATTCTTTAAAAACCTCGCGCCGGTTCATCGCTCGAATAACATTTCAAAGTGTTCGTATTCTTAAAATCATTTCTTGTCTTACCTTTTGGAATGTTCAATACAGTCGTGGTGTTTAGGGAAAATAAGTTAACTTACGGATTATGTCTTGACTGGAAGTTTTAAAATGATAGCGAACGGCGTGAGCAAGTTTCTATTATTCTCTCCTCAGTTAGCTATCACATGGCTCTAGCTATCACAATACTCTAAGAACGAAGTGATAGCTTTTCCCAAAATTGAAATATAATGAGATTGAGTTAGCAATGTTCATGTTTACATTAAGTCTGACGCGGTAATTTGATTTTGAAAATATTGTCATGTGAGAACCCGTCAAACATCTAAGAATTAAATTACCAAGCGCGAAATGTGAGGTGCAAACAAACTCACGGTTAACATGGTATTAGTCCTACCAATGAAGGAGTGAATTTCATTGTTTGGTCATGGTACTTTTTAGCGCTGTGTTATCATGCTGTCTACTCGATTCGTTCGAACTTCTAGAAATGGTTTGTCTCACAAAAAATGGAGCCACTTTCTCTTCGCTCGACATCTCGAGGCGTACCTAATGCTCGGGTTATGATAAACATGCTTGCGACACGATAAATTTTTCCTAGTGCTGGAATCTGAAGAATCAATCTCTGAAACTGATAGTCATCACATTTTGCAAGCGGCGTCCGAGCTGTGATCGTGTAATTAAACGGGCTCCTGGCAATATGAGCTCACAAGCACACTGGTAAGCACATGGTTAGCGTAAATAATTGTTGTTCGCACTTGTCGAATTCGAGTGGAATTTTAATTTTAATAACGCTGTATTTCTCCATGAAGTTTCCATCGGTCGCTACAAAGAAGACAGGAAATGGATATTTTTCATATATGTCAAAAGATTTCCGCTAAATCTGAAGTAAAAACAACAAAAGAGAAAAAAACCTTGATTGAACGCTCGTAAACACTGAGAATCTAAGGGTATAAATCGTAACTTGTCAGCGTCAGTACTACATGTAAAACCCAGTTGCAACAATGGCAATTTGAACAACATAGGCATCTCCTTACAAACAGCAGATTCGGGCAGTTATCATTTCCTTGTGACAGGAACTAAGATATTTCAAATCATCTGAAAACTGTCAGAAAACTGTTAGAAAATTTGCATAAGATATGACGAGGAGAGACTTATCACTGCCGCAGTGCTATCGAGTCAATCAATGTTTCCTTCCATGTCTTGATAAAGAAAAAATCATAACAAAGTTCGAAATAAAACTAAACTTTGTATCTGGTCTGCAGTCTGCATTTTGTACTAACTGGTATCCGTGGCACCAGTTAATTTTGTGTTACATTTATTCGCACAACACACATAATCTACCACAAAATACCTGTGTATGAGGTAATTCGACATTTTCGTTCTTTTCCGCGTTAATACCCCTCTTTCCTTATGTAAGAATGTAGACCACTTACGATGTTTAAGTAATCCACCCACCCTACAAAAAATGACTCTTGCATGCATAGCATGCCTATGTTTTGAAATAGGTGTATGCCCTTAGCCAGATTTGAGCTCACTATTTCAGTATACTAGTCCGACACCCGTAGTATGACTACACTTGATTCCAAGGATCCAGTACCTTCCAGGTATCCCAGTTACCCTGCTCACAGGGTCTAGTTTTTTTTTTTTTTTGGGGGGGGGGGTTGTTTTTACTTAGATTGCGCGGAAATCTGCTGATATATCCAAAAATGTCCATTTCTCGTCTTCTTTGGGGCGATCGATGGAAACTTCATGGAGAATTAAACAGCGTTACGCCATCGTTACAACGTACATGTTTATGACAAATGACCGGTGTAAGGATACTTTCGTGTAGATCAGCCGACTTCAACATGATTCAAATGACATACAAGTATAACAGTGTATCTTCAGAGGACTTTGGATCATTCAAACTCCCATGAAGGAAGGTGCAGCACTCGGAATCTGGATGATATGCACACCATTTGAGGTATATGTTTGTAGTTACGTCGAGTAGTCCTCCATGAAGTTTGATTAATTTTTTTTTTAAAAGATGACAACCAGAGGCGAGATTTCTCTTCGGGATATTGCTCATAAGATAACATTCTTCCAAAGCCGTGCATGTTTCATTTTTCTGAAACATTTTTTGTTGGGAACATTAGATGTAAACATCGCCAAATTATGCAACATCTGATTTTGAGCTTTTTTCGTGAATTGCCCCTATAAAAAGTAGAGGCAGGCCCGCAGAGATTTTTACATATTTAAAAACTAGAATATTATAACCAGCTAGGTGGGTAGTTTCAGTTCCAGAATCGGTGTACTTTTTGAGAAATTCAGATAAATATTTTCCCTGTTTTATCCGACAACAGAAATGACCGAAACTGTACCGAAATGAATAATCTATTTGTAGGAACCCAATGTTCGCTACTGGAAGGCGGCAACAAGGTAAACTTGAGATTCGCTGAACTGCAAACTTCTTTTATTACATGAACAACGATTCACTGAAATTAAATGTATATATCCGCTGAATAGAGCAAAATAACAACCGAATGACAAACGAAAGGAAAGCTAAATATAAACCGATTGATACTTACAAGTTTTTTCGTGCCTTGTTCCGCTAATACAAAAAGAAATCTTGTACAACAATCAGCGAAAGCTAAAACTTCAAAACGGTCGTCACTAGTTTCCATCTGTGAAACTGACGTGACGTCATATGATCTCCGGCGAGAACCTTCGGCACAGTGATCGGGTTCCCATTCGTAAAAACAAATATGGCGGACACTAAAGCTTGAGGCGATTACCATGAGTACGGAGATTGAGGAGATGGTGTGAACGGTGAATGGTGAGTATATAATCTTTAATCATAATAACAATTGTAAAGAACAATCTTCGTATTATTTTGTTCATTTAGGAATTTGCAAGGAAATGCTCTTGTAATGTTATTCACATTTCTGAAGAAACGTCGTTTTGGTCGATGGAGAGATGGGCCATCCATCAAAATGACATAAGACTAGATGAAGGTGAAAGTTTGGTCGAGAGTTAGCGGTAAATGTACTAAGGTCTGTCTGCCTGAAGTGCTGGTAGGCATGCTATAAGAAATTACCATCCTTGTTTTTATAAATTTACCATAAAAATTTCTTTACTGAATTTTCTTTTTTAGAGAATGCAAGATTAAACTTTTTTTTTTCCTAAAATGCAAATAAGGTCATAGCCTGTTAATGGAAACATGAGCTTACTAGTTACGGTACATGTAAATACAGACCAAACTAATATTGTTAGGTACACTTTTTTTATGTTGACACAAATTTATAGAACTAAGCTTCAAGTAAGCTTATTAAAATGTAAAAACTGAAACAGTAGATATTAACCATACAATATCATTTAAGTCAAAGACAGACAAAACATCACTATTAATCATTTTGAGGTGGGGAATCACTTTATCATGACCAAAAAAAAAGCACAATTGCACAGTTTGAGTGAAGTTTTTATGACAGTGTGTTTGAATTTTTTGAATCTCATACAATTCCTTAAAATTTCTCAAAAATTCAGACTGCGACAAAGAATCACTCTCTAATGTCAGGCCCCTAAAACTTGACCATTTTGTATTTTTGAATGCTCTTGGGGTTTCGAGGAATTAGTCTATTTTTTAACACAATATTTTTTCATTATTATTGACAAGGTCACTTGACTCTTATGAGCAAAGAGATAGCCAGTTTCAAGCTATTGAATAGTCGGGGGCTAATGAAAAAGTGGGTGGTCAATGGAAAAAAATGAGCCTTTCCCCTCGTCCCCTCTTTTTTTTTTTCACTCACTTAGCTATTTGAGAATAATGGCCCAACAACAATACCTCTACAAACTTGCAATTCATATTCTATCAAAACGTTAAGTAAATCGGAAGCGATGATCTCTCCATCTAAGCAGCTTGCATGTCAACCTTTTTCCTCTCTCTTTCTATTTTTGTTAGGTATGTGGAGCTAAACACAAAGTTTAGTGGAGGCTACAAGCGTTACAGCTTGACCCTACCCAAATACCTGCACAACAAACCAAGACCTTTCCTAAACCACTGTGAGAAGCGGATAAAACATGCAAGCGAAGTTCAATCAAAACACATCAGAGAAGAAGAAGGCGGAAATTTCAAAGTCCAGTCCCAGACAGATGAAGTTTGGTACGATCTTTCTTTTGGTTCTGAGAATATCATGCCAAGATGTACCTGTCCTGATTTTTGCCACACTGGGCTGCTATGTAAGAATTTTTTTGCAATATTTGACCTGTATCCAATGTGGCAGTGGGATGCATTACCAGAAAAGTTCCGACAAAACCCTCACATCTCACTAGACTGGGAACATGTCTTTGTTGATGCTAATAAATATAAAGCTACCGATGAGTCCACTGAGGAAGGAAATAATGGCATTGGCAAAAATCTTAAAAGGGATCTACAAGGTCAAAGAACTGGCATACCCAGGCAGAGAGCCAGAAATCCTGAAGACCCAATAAGGCAGGAAGCAATGGTGTGTAGAGAGAAACTAAAAGAGCTAACATCAATAACATACAACATTGAAAATTTAAATGGCCTTAAGGAACTTAATACTTCTCTGGAATTATTAGTCAACAAGTTTAAAAAATGCCAAACAATTGATGAAAAGGAAAACTTTCCACAGACATTGCTCAACAAACAGGTTAAGTCAAATGGTAAATCATCTGCTGGGCATTACCTTCCACTACCTGTGCGGCCCAAGAAAAACCGGTACAAAAACAGAGTTGGGGCATTTGCATCTATGATGCAAAAGCACTACAAAGTGAATGTCCCTGTGAATGGTGCCTCTAGTACCTCTGACAAAACCCAAACCAAAAATGTCTGAAAAGAAAAAACAAATCAGGCCTCAAATATTCCACACCAGCTACGAAACAACGACGAGACTGGGGACAACCACCCCAGAATGTGCCGACACTGAATAGCAAAACATCCTCTTCCAATGGCATAAATGATGCTCCCACTCCTGCACCCACAGAAAATTCAAAACCACAGTCAGCTCCACAGAAGCACACTCTCCTGAATGAATCTGGTGAATCAGCTAAAGAAAACACAGATGAGCACAACTGCAACAGTCCCTGTGATCCAGTCATCCCTTCCTGTAAATCACCTGTAATTATTGTCAATGATGATTCTCCTGATCCTCCATTGTGGGTGAAATTAGAAAATTGCAATCCTGATGATCCTGAATCTAAACTAGTTCTTTATCACGCAAGCAAAAGTAGTATTCTCAACAAAACCAGCTGGCTAACAGATTCAGAAATCCATGCAGGGCAGCTTCTCCTAAAGAAAGAATTTCCATTTCTAGATGGCCTAAATGATACAACAATCACTGGGTCACATGTTGTGCCTGCTAGATCTGACTTTGTTCAGATTGTAAATACTGGGTCACACTGGGTGTGCCTCAGTACAATAGCAACAAGACCAGCTAGTGGCACTGTAAGGATCTTTGACAGCCTTTACCTTAAACCCAGTTCAATAGCAATCAAACATGCTTGTCGCATGTTGATGTTTCCTGGGGATCAAATCACCCTTATAAATAAAAAGGTCCAGAGACAAGTAGGTATCAATGATTGTGGCCTATTTGCTCTGGCCTTTGCAACTGACCTCTGCCATGGTTTAGACCCTGTTAATCAAAAGTATGAACAAAAATCTATGCGGCAACATCATGTCCGCTGCCTGGAGAATGGAGCAATGGTGCCATTTCCGAAAACAACAAGGAGTTCCTTTTCATATCAGCTGCAACAAATCATCTGTTGCTATCTACTGTCTATGTAGAATGCCATATGATAAAGAGGAATATGTTCAGTGCAGCTACAGATGCAGAGCATGGTATCATACTTCTTGTGTCAACATACCAGAGTGGGCTATTAACAGCGGTAGAAAGTGGAAGTGTGGCAAATGCAGAGAAGCTACAAAATATTAAAGAAACTGAGTGACCAACATGTGTCTAGCAAAAAATCTGCAAGTCTTAGACATCAGATATTTTAAGTTTGTCACTTGAAACCATTCCTCTCATTTGCAATTTCATCACAGAACTTTTTTGTGAAGGTCATTGTCATAACTGTGTTACAGAAAATTTTCATATCTCCCTCACACGCAACAGAAGGGGCTTTTTTAGGTTAAAGTCCCTTTTAAGAAATCTCAGTTTAGCGCCATAGTTTCCCAAAAAAATATTGGTTAAACAGTCAGTGGCTGCAACTTATAGTGATCTTCTAGAGATGGGTTTCTATTTTTGGAACCACACAATTTTGAAGTAATCCAAAAATGGTTTAAAATATTGTGATACAATTTTTTTTTAAAAAAAAGGATACCAAACTGCAGTTTAAATAATTGTGCGAGTAATCTATTTACAAGTGTTCCAACTGAAATTTGTTTAAAAAAGTCAACAGACAAAATAATTTGAAAAAAAACAGTTGTTGTAGAAAATTTTTAAAGTTATTTTTAACTTTAAATTTCACCACATCTGTTATGCTTGCCACCACATGTGTTATGCAAAAAAATAAGTTTGGTAAAGCATTTGCTTTAATTATACTTGTTGAGTATTATGCTGTTTTGAGGGCTAATCATTGTTACCAACTTGCATGGTGGCAAATAGTTTAGTTGTTTTTCAACTGTATGACTTAAATGATATTGTATGGTTAATATCTACTGTTTCAGTTTTTACATTTTAATAAGCTTACTTGAAGCTTAGTTCTATAAATTTGTGTCAACATAAAAAAGTGTACCTAACAATATTAGTTTGGTCTGTATTTACATGTACCGTAACTAGTAAGCTCGTGTTTCCATTAACAGGCTATGACCTTATTTGCATTTTAGGAAAAAAAAAAAGTTTAATCTTGCATTCTCTAAAAAAGAAAATTCAGTAAAGAAATTTTTATGGTAAATTTATAAAAACAAGGATGGTAATTTCTTATAGCATGCCTACCAGCACTTCAGGCAGACAGACCTTAGTACATTTACCGCTAACTCTCGACCAAACTTTCACCTTCATCTAGTCTTATGTCATTTTGATGGATGGCCCATCTCTCCATCGACCAAAACGACGTTTCTTCAGAAATGTGAATAACATTACAAGAGCATTTCCTTGCAAATTCCTAAATGAACAAAATAATACGAAGATTGTTCTTTACAATTGTTATTATGATTAAAGATTATATACTCACCATTCACCGTTCACACCATCTCCTCAATCTCCGCACTCATGGTAATCGCCTCAAGCTTTAGTGTCCGCCATATTTGTTTTTACGAATGGGAACCCGATCACTGTGCCGAAGGTTCTCGCCGGAGATCATATGACGTCACGTCAGTTTCACAGATGGAAACTAGTGACGACCCTTCAAAACCAACATGATCTCGAGACCGAAATTACGATTATCGTTATTTCTAAATTGGCACCAAATTTATCAACATGATCTCGAGACCGAAATTACGATTATCGTTATTTCTAAATTGGCACCAAATTTATGGATATAGTAATTTCGTGGCACTCTTTACCAATGCTCTTTACCGTGTTAAATAAAGAGAAGGACTCGGTTCCACTGTCTTACAACATTCAAGATGGCGGAGGAAAGGGGTAAATGTGCGTTCAGTTGTGATCAGCATGATCTCGACACCAAGATAACGATTACCGTTATTTCTAAATTGGCCCTGAAATAACGAATATCATAATTTCAGTGCATGTCTGAGACCTTCGGGCTCGAAGCTTGGGAACTAGTATTCAGGGAAAGATAAAATGGCGGCTTACGGCGGCGAAGGAAATCTCAGTAGTTTAATATTTAGCGTGAAAAGGCTTGGGTGTTATGATCTGGTTCTCAAGTAAAAAAAATCACGGTCTGCAATGGCCCTACCACCTTTTGAACAACAAGAAAACATTGAAACGGTGGTAAAAAGCAGCAAGTTTCGAAGTCTAAACGAAAGATGGGTAAGCTGAGTTTCAGTCAAATATCATGACATTTGGGATGTAATTTCGATACCGAATAAATAGTTCTACATGGTTACACACGCATAGGATTCTGTTGTGTTCACGTGAAGGCCATTTCAGCCATTCCTGCCACTTGTAAGTGGTAGGAAATAAAAGATATGTATAGTTGTTTTGTATTGAAGCCCTGTGAAATCACAAATTTGATTTATTTCTTCTTTGTTTTAAGTGGTCATTATCCATTACTTTTGGAAGTCGATGCTGATGAGAAAGAAAAAATGTTTATGATTATTTCTTCTCTCGAACATTTTACTATTTAGGTACCAAATAATCTTGATACTGAAGATCATTGCATCCATTATGAAAAAATTACCCTTGATTGCTTTGTCAACTGGAATGTATAATGTAATATACCTTGTGATTTGTGGGATTTTCACAAGTAAACTAGAAATACTTGAAGAAGTTAATGATGTACTTAATGCAGAGCATTTGGTACAAAGTCTGCTTTGCTGTAATCTACCTGAAGGTGCTTTTTATATGCTAGTAAGACTTGCACAGCCCAGTCAAAATGTTTTTGAGTAGTAGAAAAGCTGGCCAAACCTCTTCCTGAAAAGCAGTCTGAAAAATGTGAAGTTAGCGGAAGGTACTTCATTGTAGGCGGCCAAATTGTAAGCTGCCAGCCCATTTTGAGTGAGCAGTAAAACTCAAGATTGGCTATTTTAGCTAATTTTATTGAGAACCAAATTCCCAGCAACGGGCACAATTTTACTGGGCTATTTGTTATTTAACTACTTAGTAATATTCTTATTAAAATTTACTGCATTCCTTTCTAATAATTTGCTGCTGATTGTATGCTGTATATAGCTTATGATTTGTGTGATTTTCACAAGTAAATTAGAAATACCTGAAGATGGTAATGATGTACTAGATAATGTACTTGATGCAAAGCTATTTTGGTGCAAAGTGTGTGCCTTGTCCGTAGGTGATTTTGCATGCTAATAAGACTTGTAATTCAAATAATACACATCAGCTGGAGTGGGAATATTAAAAGAAAAATAATAATATTTAGCTATACCAAGTTCTGGTTTTATGTCCAAAGTGTGTGCCTTGTCCGTAGGTGATTTTGCATGCTAATAAGACTTGTAATTCAAATAATACACATCAGCTGGAGTGGGAATATTAAAAGAAAAATAATAATATTTAGCTATACCAAGTTCTGGTTTTATGTCCAAATTAAGCACTTAGTTGAAGATCACTGCACTGCTCAGGTCCAGAAGGCTGAAAGAGTACTGTCTGCTGTTAGTTTGATTTTTGTCATTTCTATTGATTTATTTTATTTATCAATGTTTCTTTGAATTGTAATTCATTGATCTCTTTCAATAGTGCAGGTTCGCTCATGTAACCTAATCTCCCACTTATGTATGTATGTATGGATGAGCTCAGTCAAAATGTTTTTGAGTGGAAGGCAAGCTGGTGATAGTAATAGGCAGCAGAGGCTGAACCTTGTCTTGAATGGAAGTGTGAAAAGTGTGAAGTTAGCGGCAGCTATATTGTGGCAGGCAGCCAAATTGTCAGCTGTGGCACATTTTGACTGGGCTGATTGTGTGTAGTATATATGTGCACTTCTTTTAGGGTGTTAAACAGGTTAAAGTACCAAGAAATCCTCTGTGATAACTTGATAATTCAAGATGTAAAAATTTTAAATAATAAGGTAAAGCTTGATCATTCTTAAGAGTTTCCATTTGTTCTGGAAATTTGGGGGAGGGTCAGGGGAGCATTATTTATACATAAATAATGTACATAAAAAGTAAAAAAAAAGGACCAAGGTAAAATCCCAATTTGTTTTAAGAGTTAATTTTATCAAGAGAAAACCCTGGATATAGCTTGGGATTTGTGTGATTTTCAAAAATTGTTAGGAACCTTGTTAATTTTCAGCTTCAAGAACACAAGTACATAATCTTTAGTGCAGCCCTCTTTTCTCCCCGCCATTATTCTAATTTTTTTATCAAGTTTCCTTTTTCTTGTGTTCAATTAATTTATTGTCTTTACAGGTGAAATTTTAATATCTGCTAGCACAATTATCTCTGCTAAGAGTGTCTACCATCACTCTTGCCGGTCTCAAGCCCAAAACGCTGCAAACTAGCTGAAACTACATGTATTTCGTAAAATTGCAATGAAATCTATCTAAAAACACCAAAATCCGGCAGAACGCACGAGTTTTTGCCAAATTTTACGCAAAAGTTGACAAAAGCGCTCAATTCGACCTGAAAAACACTTTCTTTTTTTTTTTTGCAAAAATCAGCCTATTTTACATTCAAAAGCACGATGTCTTTAACAAAATAGGGATACAATCCATGTGAAAACACTTATTCCAGCTAAAACGCAGTCTTCTCAGTAAAATTTGGGCTGATTTTACCCACTTTTTGTGTAAATAGCTGCCAAAACCCTCTAAACTAGCTGGAACTGCATGTTTTTCACAAGATCGCCATAAAATCTTGAAACGTTGCTTTAGGGACCTTTATGCCTCCAAAACGAGTTTTTACTTTAAAAAAAATGGAATTAGCAAAGATGTTAAAGGGGAAAAAGCTGTGAGAAAGGAGAAGTTTAGTGTTGCTGTTTGATATGCCGCCCAGATATATCAATTTACTAATTTAACGCCTTTAGCCGTGGGCAGAAGTTTTTCTCTAGACTAAGAGGACCCTCCCTATGTTGACGAACCTCAATAACTCGTTGATTTTACTGTTTTTACACAGATTTGATTTTAACCATATTCGCCAAAATAACTGCCAAAACACGGCAAACCAGTATCTCGGCCAAGAGCGATATTGGCCATTTCACACATCCTTATTAGATATGAATTTTATTAAAGATTGTCATTCTAGCATATGTTGGCTAGTTACCACAGGTTTCTTGATTTTCATGGGAAAGTGGCATTGGTTGGTACCATGACCAATCTCCTCGACTTTCCCATGATTTTCATAGGATGTTAGCGACCCATACTTCGAACCTCGGTTGTTTTTTTTTTTTTTACATTGGCGCGAGTTTCACAACTTTCTTCTGGTTTGGCATTGACTCAGAGTTGGGCTTATTTTTATGGCTAATCCATCGGCGACTTTCTCATGATTTTCTTGGGTTCTCAACAGTGACACGCACTTTGGAACCATAATTTTATAAATATGTCAACACTGGCAAATACTGCTAAAATCTACACTCTACTAAACTCCATGTACCACAATATCCACACAACTGCGTGTGCCTACTTGAAAATCCTAACCCTAACCCTAAAACTATCCAGTTAGCCTAGTATTGTATTGCTGGTTTGAGTGACTAAACTGGCTCAAATGTGCAGCTGCTTAAAAATCTAAGCACAGAGTAAGTTTAAAAGATTCAATTTTGTAAGATTTCGAAACAGTTCCAAAATTAACATGCACATAGCTCAGTGTAAAACATCGAAGCTTCTAGGACTTCTTATGATTCCTACGAACGTACACACCTAATGCACGTCAATTTGCCTTTGTTGTCCTCGAACGATCACGTCTTCATGGTAACGTGGTGTAAGAACTGTACAGCACTTTATAAATATATGTTTTACTTGACGGTAAAAGTTTGAATCCGTACAAGGAAACGTAACGGAAACAGGCGATGATAATATTCCGTTGACAGAAATGCAACGGAAACGTGTCGTCATATTTCCGTTCAGGAATCATAACGGAAACATAACAGGTCCAAGGAAGAAGTGAATGATGTGGAAACATAGAGTTTCATTTTTCCGAATAACGGAATCATGCTATTTCGTCCTGTGCTCACTCTAACTCTGTGCTATCCTAAACCTAACCCAAACCCCAAACCAATCCTAAGCTATGGTAAAGGGTTTAAGTCAGGGTTGAGGATAGGGTTAGGGCAGGAGCCCATTACCTGGTTAGGGTTAGAGTTTGGGTTGCTTCGGGTCAGAGGGGTTTAGTGTTACAATCAGGGTTAGGGCTAGGGTAAAATTATGCTTAGAGTTAGCGGGGTTTAGTGTTAGAATTAGGGTTAAGGCTAGGATGAGGCTATGCTTAGGGTTGGCGTTAATATTTTTCTACAAGCATTCAATTGCAGGGTTTTTGGTATTGTGTTTGTAAATTTCAGTAACTACTTGAAAGTTTACTGAAAAACAAACGATAGGCCGACTGGTACACTTACAGGATAGATAGAGAAGGTTGGGGGTTAGGGTTAGGGTTAGAGGGTCTGCGGTTGAGGTTAGGGCTAGGGTGAAGGTTTGGGGTTAGGGTTTGGGGGTAGGGTTAGTGTTTAGGGTAAGAGTGTAAGCCTCTTCAAAAATATTTTTAAGAAGATTTTGTCACCTTTTTCACTTAAATAACCACCTGAAGAATTTTGACCAGTTAGATTATTTGAAGCGGTTGGATTAATTTTTATTGGGGTTTAATAACTTTTAGTAGTTGGATGATTATTTTTACCAGTTGAACCACTGTAATATGCTGGATCTTTTTAACTAATGTTACCATCCTTACCTGAATTATTTGAACCAATTTCACTGGTTACACATGCATTATCCAGTTAGACCATTTCAACTGGTTGGATTATTAAACCAGTTTGTCCATTTTAGATATTGGCATCATTTTATCAAGTTGGATCATGTTAACCAGTCGCACCATTTTACTAAGTGAGATCGTTTCTTCCGATTGGACCATGTCACGTAATTAAAATCTTTTCACCGTTTAAACCATTTTATCTTGTTTTGGCTGGTTGGACCATGTTAACCAGTTGCATCATTTTGACTGGAGTGAAAAGTTCCGTTCTTAACCCGAGCCCTAACCCTAACCCGGGGTTAGGGTTAGGGTTAGGATAGCTCGCAGCTAGAGTTAGGGCTTGGGTAGGGTGGGATTATGATTAGGCTGAGGGTCACAATTTTTTCTGAAAACATCCAATTTTTTTTTGGTATTGTGTTTGGCTCTAAACTTTAACAACTACTTGAAAGTTTGCTTGAAATCAAAATATACCATTTTTTGCCAAAATAACTGCCAAAATGCGCAATTCGGGCCTTTTTATCAATTTACACTTGGTTTAAGCTTGGTTTTTGTGTTTTCCCACAGACTCTTAAACTATTTTGCTGAGAACATTTTTTGCAGCGTTTTTAAAACTGAAATAAGCTTATTTTTGCAAAAAAAACAAACGTGTTTTTCAGTCGAATTTAGTGTTTTTGTCAACTTTAGCGAAAAATTTTGCAAAAATCGTACATTTCTGCCGTATTTTAGAGTTTTTAGACAGATTTCGTCGCGATCTTGTGAAAAACATGTAGTTTCAAGCTAGTTTTCAGTGTTTTGGCAGTTATCTTGTCAAAAAATGGGTAAGTCAGCGCAATAATTGTTTTTTTTTTGGTTTTTAAGGTTTTGTTTGCCCAAATTTTACTGAGAACACTGTGTGTTAGCTTGTCTCCATTGTTTTTTCGCAGATTCTATCGCTGTTTTGCTGAAAACATAACGTTTCAGCTTGTTTGCATCGTTTTTGGTCGTGAAATAAGCTAATTTTTGCAAAAGGAAAAAAACCTGTTTTTCAGCCCAAATTGACATAAAGGATACAGAAGAACATTTGCTTATTGCCTTTTTTTTTTGTCCTTACTGATGAAGTTGATTTTGGCATTTCAAACAAAAACTCTGCTAGAGCATTAATTGAATGACATATCATGCACTTACTTTGAAGCAAGAACACTTTTTTTTTAATTCAGAAAAATACCTTTTTATTTTTTTTTAAGGACTGCTGGATATAACCTGTACAACCAAGATGAATTTACATTCATTATTTGTCATAACTTACTCTAAATTAGAAATTCAAGTATGAAATGAGGGTACTAGCCCTTTAATAGTGTTCAAAATTTCCATATGCAGGGGTACTTGTGGCTACTGGAGAAGAATCAGTCTTTAACCCTTCACCCCCCCCCAAGGGAGATAATAAGTACAGATATCCTCTTCCCTAGGGGCAACTAGCTCAAAAGTGAGTGATCTCAAGGGCCCTCCAAAAACGTTTTCTACAGCAATAACTAAGCTCTACAGAAGCACACTATGCAGACAAAAGGTGTAAGAGAATCAATGAATTCTTTAATTCTTGGTCCCTCCCAGGCCAACCTATTGTACAAATCTCATGACATCTGTTCCAGTTTCATCAGTCAATTTTTCAAGCTTCAAGCTTTTCCTGCAATTATGTACTTGTTCTTGAAGCTGAAAACTAACAAGGTTCCTGTAAATTAAGTTTACATAACAACCTAACAATTTGTGAAAATCACACAAATCCCAAGCTATATCCAGAATTATGCTCTTAATAAAATAAACTTTTAAAGCAAATTGGGATTTTGCCCTAGTTCTTTTTATTTTTTTGTTACTTTTTAAATACATTTGTATAAATAATGCTCCCCTAACTCTCCCCAAAACTTTTAGAACAGATGCAAACTCTTAAGAATGATCAAGCTTTACCTTATTATTAAAAATTTTTTACATCTTAGACTACCAAGTTATCACAGAGGTTTTTTTCGGTACTTTGACCTGTTTAACACCTAAAAAGAAGAACACATACATAACACACACACACAATCAGCCAGGTCAAAATGTGCTGCAGCCAACAATTTGGCCACCTACAATGAAATAGCTGCCAATTTCACACATGTCAGACTTCTATTCAGGACAAGATTTGGCCTCTGCTGCCTATTACTATTGCCAGCTTGCCTGCCACTCAAAATTTCAACTGAGATTGTACATACATACATGTGGGATTAGGTTACACGAGCGAACCTGCACTATTGAAAGAGGTCAATGAATTATAACTCAAAGAAACATTGATAAATAAAATAAATCAATAGAAATGACAAAAATTAAACTAACAGCAGACAGCACTTTTTTGGCCTTCAGGGCCTGATCAGTGCAGTGATCTTCAACTAAGTGCTTAATTTGGACATAAAACCAAAACTTGTTATGGTTAAATATTATTATTTTTCTTTCAATATTCCCATTCCAGCTGATGTATATTATTTGAATAACAAATCTTATTAGCATGTTAAAATCACCTGAGGACAAGGCATACACTTTGTGCCAAAATTGCTTTGCATCAAGTACGTTATCTAGTACATCATTACCATCTTCAGGTATTTCTAATTTACTCTTGAAAATCACACAAATCATAAGCTATATACAGCATACAATTGGCAGCAAATTATTAAAAAGGAATGCAGTAATCTTTAATAATAAGAGTAGCTAAATAACAAATAGCCTAGTCAAAATGTGCCGGTAACCAGGGATTTGGCTTTCCACACAGAACATTTGTTAGGCGTCTAGTCTGGACAAGGTTTGGTCTCTACCTTCTGTTACTATAGCCAGCTTGCCTACTTCTAAAAAACGTTTTGACTAAGCTGAAAAAAATGTTTGAGAGAAAAATGGCCACAACAAGCCCACTTACTGCAAAATAAGAAACATAAAAGTAACACTTCAAATTAATACAGAATATAAGCCTTGCAGGATTTGGCTCTCAATAAAATTAGTTAAAATAGCCGATCTTGAGTTTAACTACTCACTCAAAATGGGCTGACAGCCTGCAATTTGGCCACCTACAATGAAGTATCTTCCACTGACTTCACACCTTTCAGACTGCTTTTCAGGATGAGGTTTGGCCTCTGCTGCCTATAATTACAACAGCCAGCTTGACTACTACTAAAGAACATTTTGACTGGGCTGTGCAAGTGTTACTAGCATATAAAAAGCACCTTCAGGTAGATTACAGCAAAGCAGACTTTGTACCAAAACACTTTGCATTAAGTACATCATTACCCTCTACAGGTATTTCTAGTTTACATGTGAAAATCCCACAAATCACAAGGTATATTACATCATACATGTTGACAAAGCAATCAGGGGTACATTTTTCATAATAGGATGCAATGGTCTTCAGTATCAAGATTATTTGGTACCTAAATAGTAAAATGTTCGAGAGAAGAAATAATCATAAACATTTTTTCTTTCTCATCAGTATCGACTTCCAAAAGTAATGGATAATGACCACCTAAAACAAAGAAGAAATAAATCAAATTTGTGATTTCACAGGGCTTCAATACGAAACAACTCTACATATCTTTTATTTCCTACCACTTACAAGTGGCAGGAATGGCTGAAATGGCCTTCACGTGAACACAACAGAATCCTATGCGTGTATAACCATGTAGAACTATTTATTCGGTATCGAAATTACATCCCAAATGTCATGATATTTGACTGAAACTCAGCTTACCCATCTTTCGTTTAGACTTCGAAACTTGCTGCTTTTTACCACCGTTTCAATGTTTTCTTGTTGTTCAAAAGGTGGTAGGGCCATTGCAGACCGTGATTTTTTTTTTACTTGAGAACCAGATCACAACACCCAAGCCTTTTCACGCTAAAATATTAAACTACTGAGATTTCCTTCGCCGCCGTAAGCCGCCATTTTATCTTTCCCTGAATACTAGTTCCCAAGCTTCGAGCCCGAAGGTCTCAGACATGCACTGAAATTATGATATTCGTTATTTCAGGGCCAATTTAGAAATAACGATAATCGTTATTTTGGTGTCGAGATCATGCTGATCACAACTGAACGCACATTTACCCCTTTCCTCCGCCATCTTGAATGTTGTAAGACAGTGGAACCGAGTCCTTCTCTTTATTTAACACGTGTAAAGAGGATTGGTAAAGAGTGCCACGAAATTACTATATCCATAAATTTGGTGCCAATTTAGAAATAACGATAATCGTAATTTCGGTCTCGAGATCATGTTGTTCAAAACAGACCATGTGCTCTCTTATTGTGACTGCAAAACATGTTACCAGCGGTACACGTCATGAATGACTCACTGAAATGTCTCAGTCATTACACTATTGGTGTGTTCACATTCATTCTCAGGGAAAATTGAATGAATCAAAGTGAAGACGAATGGTGTCACTATGTATGGTAGAAGTGCCAATTTGTAATGTTATATTCAGCTTGACACGTTTTTGTATGAAAATGAGGCCCCAGGCCTTGAACAAGCAGCCGTTGTTACCAAGGCAACAAGAGTGCTTCGACCTTTAAAAGGGGCATTTATGTGCATCTCTGCTGAGTGCCTAACTGCATGCAAAATTTGAAGGGGGGTTGAAAAAATTTTCATTTCCCAAGATGTTTGATTCTTACAGAGACTTGCTCTTAACTCCCTTCTCCTTACTATCAACCTTACAATTCTTACAATGTTAGTTCAACCAATAATCCCCTAATTACTATTTTTATTTACTCTCATCACTTGTCTGCTTGATATTGTATTGCTATTGTTAGGAGAAATTCTGTCGTGGTCATACATAGGAGTTAAAGGGTTAAAGGAAGCAGGTTATTAAAAAAATTATAACTTTTCATTTAGGTAATTATTTGAATATGTGAGTAACATTTGATGTTTTCACATGTAACAGGAGGATCAAGCTGAAGATAGCCTCAAAAAAGGGTAAACTCCACGGTAACTGAGTTAGGTGACTGATTTGGAAACTTGAGCACTTGGTTAGTACACCTGGGGTAATTGAAATGTCAGTCCCCATGCAGGAACCATCCACATGACCTGTACAGTCATATGCTATGAGATAACTTCAGAAAAATGCATTTGTGTCAGTAGAAGTATTTTAAGTACAGTGCCCCCTAGTAACAAAAATGAACAATTTCATGTAAGCATGAGCCAGGGTCGGCCAGGGGGGGGTAGTGGAATACCAATATACCCGAAAAAAAATCGACAAAATACCCCAAAATACCCCAAATTCCTCCAAATATACCCAAAAATAATCGAAGCTTTGAATACTCTATACCTGAAATTCAAAGAAAGTGATATACTGAATACCCATATTTAAGCTGCAATATACCGTATACCCGATTTAAAACGCCCCCGAATACCGAATACACAAAAACCCTGGCCGACCCTGATGAGCGTTTGGGAGAAGTTATTGTGGTAATTGACCCTTTTTTACCAGGATGCATAGGATCTGATGATTATATTGTAATGTATATCTTTTACCTTTCAAACTTTCAACTTTGCATTAATTGTAACTGTTTACCATATCTATTTCTCAAAAGTTGAAGCAAGTGGGTCAATAACCTCACTTCCTTTATTTGTTTGGAATTGTGTGATTATATGATTTTGCTGTCCAAGTTACCACATTGTAATATTATTATTCAGACTGCATTTAATACTCATGCTCAAGCTTTCATTAATGCATGGTGTTTCTTACCAATGTTCATACCAAAACTAAACACTGATATCTAGAATTATAAAATAATTCAAATAGTACGCGCGCTCTGATTGGCCATGAAACCATTTTATATGAGCGTATGTAAACACGGTTTTCGTTCCTCTTTCATTAGTTATTTTATAAAAGAAATGTAAAATGGTTTCCGTGTTTACATAGCCTGATGTAAACACTTGGGAGGTTGGGAGAACACTCGATAAGCTGGAAACCACTCCGCTTCGCGTTGTGGTTTCCTACGCTTATCTCGTGTATATCTATGTAAACGCGGAAACCATTTTACATTTCTTCAATGGTCAGAAGATATGTGAGTTTTAAAGGGTGGGAATCTGGAAAAGCAATTAATTAGGACTGAAATCAATGGGGGCCCTCCTGTTTTAATTCACGTTTTACTTTGACCTCCCTCCTCACCTGTAATGTTTAGGCACATAGATGAAGAGAACATTTTTTGCATTTTGATGCATGAAAGTTAAATTAATTGGCATCCACATAATACATGTTCTGATCCTTTGGACCCTGATCCATAAGTTTGCTCACCGTAACAAAAGAGACGTAAATCCTTCATCAGTCAGTGTAACCAGATTTATTCAAAGTAAATTTTCGCGGTGAAACGAGAAAGGGTTTTCACCAGCGAGCACGACAATACAATGACAATCCCTAAATCACATGGAAAATCAATACCATGATACCTTGCTACAATGCTAAACTGTGTGGTAACGCTAGACGCGTGACACGCGTGACAGAACACTCCCCGTCTGGTATAAGAAAATACCACTACAATATCTAAACAAAACAGTAACGTCCTAGATTAAAATGTCCAGTGATGTTCTAATTTCCAGCACAAAGCTGTGAAAGTTCACTTTTCTCTCGTAAAACTTAGACCGTTCATCCAAGTGGGGTTTTCATCTTCTCGAAATCTTTCTCCCTCCTAAGTAGGATAACCTCAGTGACGGGCCTGGTGTAGCTCTTTCTGGAGCCGTCTTTCGCTGTCACCAGGTCAACCTTGCGTACTTTACTGTCTGCGGAAGCATAAGCCTTGGTTATCCGGGCAAGAGGCCAGTAGTTTCTAGGTGACTCTTTACAATGAAGGAGGACCAAATCTCCTTCTTCTAGGTTCCTAGTTTCGTTTTGCCACTTCCTTCTTGGCTGGAGTGTCGGCAGGTATTCTTTTCGCCAACGGGTTCAGAACATATTGGCCAAGTACTGGACCTGCCTCCACTGCTTGCTGTACAGGTCTGTGCTTCTGAAATTCCCAGGCATGGATTTCAAGGCTCTGGACTTCTGTGTTAGCAAAGTGGCTGGGGTGAGAATCTCTGGCATTTCTGGATCAGAGGGCACGGGGACCAGGGGTCTGGCGTTCACTATAGCGGTTACTTCTGCCATGAGTGTTGTGAGGACTTCATGAGTGAGACGTATGGGTCCAAGATCGGCAAGAATGGAGTCCAAGATCCTTCTGGTCACCCCTATCATTCGTTCCCAAACTCCACCAACGTGGGAGGCATGAGGAGCATTGAAGATCCAATTGCAGCCTTCAGTTGCTAGGTAGGACTGAATGGCTTTGTCGTCCATCTCGTTAAGGCAAGATTGGAGCTCGTTTCGTGCGCCCACAAAATTGGTACCACAGTCTGAGCGAAGCTGTACTGCTGGTCCTCGCAAGGCCAGGAATCTGCACAAGGCATTGATGAAACAGGAGGTGTCCATAGACTCTATCACTTCGATATGGATAGCCCTTGTGGTTAGGCAGGTGAAAAGTACAGCCCAACGTTTGCTGTTGGCAATTCCTCCTCTTGTCTGGCGAGCACTGATTAGCCAGGGTCCAAAGACGTCAAGGCCAACGTAGCTGAATGGAGGTGCGGGAGTAAGTCGATCAATGGGAAGATCGGCCATCTTTTGTGTCTGCTGCCGACCCCTCAGCTTCTTGCACTTAATGCAGTTGTTAATGGCGCTGTTCACGGCTCGCTTGCTTCCAACAATCCAGAAGCCACTGCTTCGGATCAGGCCGAGTGTGAAATGTCGCCCCTGATGCTGTACTTTTTCGTGATAATGCTTTATTAGAAGACTTGTGACGTGATGTGAGCTCGGCAGTATCAAGGGGTGGCTCTCCTCATAGCTCAGACTTGCTCTCTCTAGTCGGCCACCAACTCTGACGAGTCCATCATTATCAACCATTGGGCTCAGCTTGAGAAGGGGGCTTGTCTTAGGTGACCCATCAGAGTTGTTGAGACTGCTGATTTCCTGTTCATAAGCTTCATGCTGAACATTCTGTATGATTAACAACTTTGCTCTGTTTAGAAGACAAGCATGTGGTGTCAGCTTTATACTTTCTGTGGCACCAGACTTCTCAAGGGTCTTTTGACGATGCGACTGGATAAAGGAGAGAAGTCTGCCAATCGCCCTCACAAGAGTTGTCCACTGTGAAAACCTAGAGAAGCGGCTGGTCCCGAGAGGTTTGTGAGGCAGAATTTGAGTTACCAGGGCTTGTAACACTGGGCGGACTTCCGGGTCATCTTCTGCAGTTTCTGAGGCTTGGTTGGCAGTCGTGTTGACAGATGCTTCCTGGTCATGAAGGAAGATAGGTCCATGATGCCACATACTGCCACTCAGGTTCTGGGCATCTACTGAGCGCGTGGCTAGATCAGCCGGATTCCGGTGGGAGGGTACATAATACCATTGTTCAGGAGATGAGGATTTTCTAATACGCTCTACTCGATTGCTGACATAAACATAAAAACGTCGCGTCTCGTTGGTAATGTAGCCAAGGACTACTCTGCTATCAGAGTAGTAGGAGACTGTATCAGGCTTTATGTCCAACTCTCGGTTGATGAGCTCCGTGATTTCGATGCCAAGTGCGGCCGCACACAGCTCGAGACGAGGGATGGTTGTGGCATGAGATGGGGTCAGCTTCGCCTTGCCAAAGACGAAAGACACTTGGATGCTTCCATCGTGTTGGACAGTTCTGAGGTACGAGACTGCTCCAATGGCGTTATTGGACGCATCGCAGAAGGTATGCAGCTCCTGTTTTTTTACTCCTGTAGATGAAACTACTGCGTAACAACGAGGGACCCTCAGAAGCGTTAGAGCTTGCAAAGCCTTACACCATGCTTCCCAGGCCAGCCTTTGCTCTTCCGGCAACGGTTCGTCCCAGCTTTCTGGATGAAGGTTGCTGAGATTGGCCATCATGGATCGAAGGAGGAGCTTCCCTCTAACAGTAACTGGAGCTGCAAGTCCCAGTGGATCATACAGACTATTGAGGACGGAGAGCACACCTCGTCTTGTAAATGGCCTCTTCTCCAGAGAAACTTTGAAGGTGAATGCGTCTGCTGATATGTCCCATAGCACCCCTAATGCACGCTGAATTGGCACAGTATCCAGTGAGAAATCTAGGTCGCGGAGGTCAGAGGCTTGATCTTCTCTTGGAAAGGCATGAGTCACTTCTGGATGACTGGATGCTATCTTATGTAGACGGAGATTTGCTCTGGCTAACATGGCTCTTGTGCGAGTTAACAGGTCAATGGCCTCAGCGGGTTTGGCCACAGACTTCAGCCCGTCATCGACATAGAAATTGTTGTACACAAAGTCCTTTGCATCTGAACCAAATTCTTGCTCTCCAACTTCAGCTGTTTTTCTAAGGCAGAAGGTGGCTACTGCTGGTGAGGAGGTGTTTCCAAAGACATGAACCTTCATACGGTACTCAGTTAGCTCTTCGTTTGGATCGTTATTCTTGTACCAGAAAAATCGCAGCAGGTCCCTGTGTTGTTCTTGAACTAGGAAGGAGTGGAACATTTGTTCAATGTCCGCCACAAAGGCCACAGTGTCCTGACGGAAGCGTAACAGGATGCCTAGTAGGTTGTTTGTGAGGTCTGGTCCTGAGAGCAAGGCCTTGTTCAGGGATGTTCCTTTGGTTTCTGCTGCAGAATCAAAAACCACACGAATTTTATCTGGTTTTTGGGGGTGGTACACTCCAAAGTGAGGAAGATACCAGCGTGGGCTAGAAGGGCTTAATTCTGCTTTTGGTGCAGGTTCCGCGTGACCTTTTTTGAGCAATTTCTACATGAAGTCGAAGTAGTGCTGTTTCATCAACGGTTTTTTGTCAAGTGTTCGTCTAGTTGACCTCAGGCGCTTGACTGCATCTTCTCGATTGTCGGGAAGCTTGTTAAATTTCTCACGGACAGGTAAGGGCGCCTCCCAGCTACCAGATTCGTTCCTGGCTAATGAACTGTTCATGATTTGAATGAACTTCCGATCCTCCACTGACATTCCTAGTCTGTTGTCATCATTAGTGCATGCAAAGACATTGTCTCCCAGTCCATCTTCAAAGCTCCCTTTGAAGAAAGTTCCTTTCTTTTGACTAGTTTGCAAATAAGTTGTGAAGTCTGCATGTGAACCATGTTTAACATAAAGCCGGTTGCTGCATGGTAGCAGAAAGGAGGGTCGACCATTATCGAGAACTTGTGTCCTGTAAGATGAGATCTCAGTGGGCTTATGAGCGCCATCCATACAGGCGTTTCCTAACACCACCCATCCCAGGTCGAGGCGTTGAGCCCATGGTGCATTCCTGGGTCCGTTTCGCGATTCATGAGTTTTGTGAAGGGGCGGTGCGTCTCTTCCGACAAGCAGGAGAATTTCAGCTTCTGGGTCTAGCTCAGGGATCTTCTCAGCGATAGCTTCCAGATGGGGGTGGGCTCTGGCCGCTGCGGGAGTTGGAATTTCTTCTCTATTGTCTGGAATAGCGTTGCATTCAGTGAGGATGGGCAGCGTGTGACTCTGCGTGCCATCAAAGGATTCGATAACAAGGTTGTGGGCGCGTCTTCCCATGGCCTGACTTGTCCCTGAGCACGTTTTTAGCGTGTAAGGTGTTGCCTTCCCACCCAGGTTCAGCAGATCAAACAGTTTTGGCTTGGCGAGCGAACAGTTGCTTTGATCATCGATGACCACATATGCCTTAATTTTGTTCTCAGGTTGACTGTTTGCGTAGATGCTCACAAGACATATCTTTGCACAAGACTTGCCTCCCATTGTGTTTCCACACACCTTTGTGCAGCTAGATGTCACTGCAGGCTCCCCGCCGTACTGGTGGGCATCTTTCAGCTCTACTTCTTCTGCTGCTGGTTTGCTGGGGGGTCCCGCGTGTAATGCTGTAACATGTTTATCACTGTGACACTCAGAGCATTTGACTTGGGTCGTACAATCCTTTGTTAGGTGATTAGTTGTGGCAAGGCAATGAAAGCAGATTCGGTGTTGGCTAAGCAAATTCTTCCTTTCAGTGAGGGGCATGGCCCTGAAGGCACGGCATTTGCTAAGCGGATGCGATAATTTGTGAATGACGCACCATCTTGCAGGGTCCCGGTTAGTTGAGCTCTTGAGTGCAGGGTCTGTGATGTCAGTCCTAAATGCTGTGAAGCCTTGTCCGAAAGGTGGGTCATCAGTAGGTTCGATTGGAGGTTTGACAAGAGGCTTGACAGGAAATTTCTCCAAGTGACTCTCCATGGATAAGAATGGATCATTACGTTCTTGTGCAATCTCTTGAATGAAAGAGGCAAACTCCCTAAAAGGGGGGTAGTCAACACCATGCTGTGATTTGAAACGGTATGCGTGCCTTTGCCACCTTCCTTGGAGTTCTTCCGGTAGCTTCGCGAGCACTGGTTTCAGGAAGGCGGGTTCATCAAGGATTTTGAGGCCTGCAAGACCACCATCTTCTTTTGCACACCGCAACTCTAACAGTAAGTCCCCCAATTCTTGCAGACCTTTGTTGTCCTTGGATGCCAACACAGGGAACATTGTGAGTTTGTTCAGATGCACGTTGGTGATAACTGCGGTCGAGCCAAAACGTTCGCCCAGCTTTTTCCAGGATTCTCGTACCCCCGCAGTCGGATTCTCTACGTAAGCATTGCGTAGCCGTTGCACAAGTCTTTTGGACTCACCAGTGGTGTAATCCAACATTAGGGCTAGCTCCTCACTTGCAGTGATGTTTACATCATTTGTCATATTCTTGAAAGCTGCCTTCCAAGTATTGAAGTTTTCCGGACGATCGTCAAATTTTTCGATTTTGTTGGCAATCAGCTCCCTTCGAGTCATAAACTGAATAAAACATTCCATGCAGTCAGCTGGATTGGAGAATTTTACGGTTTGGCTAGGGGTTGAGGGCGATGCTCCTGGGTTCAGCTCCTCTAGAGGATCTTGCTTTTCCTTCTTGACAGACTTAGCCGGGAAACCAGGGACGGTAAAGCGTGGTGTGTTAAGTTCTTGGCGTCGCGGCTTTTCCTCCTTAATCAAGTTAGCCGTGAAACCAGGGGCGGTGAATCGTAGTGCGCTAGGTTTTTGACCACGAGGACTAGATTCCCCCAGTTGGCTGCTGATAAATTCTTCAACACGCTTACGGGGTTCTTCAACGGGTAGATCTGGTAGCTGATACTCATTACCGAACCCGAGCTCCTCATCAATGGCCTTGGCTCGCGCCACCGCTGCAGCTGCCTCTTGTTCGACGCGTAAGGATTCCAGGCGCGCTTGCTCTTCCTGTTTTCTCCTTGCAAAGGCCAGTTCGTCTTCTCGTCTTTTCTTCTCTTCAAGTTCAAGAGCCATCGCAGATTTAGACTGAAGTTCATTTATTTTCCTTTGCATTTCGGCCTTTTTCAATGCTGCGGCCGCCTCGCCTCTCGCATGGGCTCGTAGCGCACTAGATGAAATTGACGTCTTAGAAGCACGCGACCCAGAACAAGCCGACCCTAATTCTTGTAGAAGATCATTTTTGCGATCTATTCCTTCCTGTATTGCTGCTTGAACGATTTCTTTTCGAGTCCTCATGATTTCCTCCAACGTTTGTCGTTCCTGAAGTTGTTCGGGCGAGCTGGCGTACGCCGTGAAGTCCATCAAAGAGACCCAAACGAGCTGATATTCGTTGAACGCCGAGCGTAAATCTCCTACTGCTTTACGAAGAGCTTCGACGGAGTCCGGAGTTCCCTGGAGCTGAGAAATCGTTCGGGCAGTTGCTTGCCATAACCTTTCGAGCTTCGACGTATCTGTCTGAAGTCTGTTGGCTATCAGTTTGACGCTGGGTTTCGAAACTCGTCTCGGCCGCGTGGAATCCTCCTTTTGCTCGACGCCATCTTGGTTCACATTGTTTACGAATGGAAGCGTGTCGATTTCGGCTGGCCGAGTAGTTTTCCTCGAGGTTTCAAGGTCTGATTCGTAAGTAGCGAATGAAATATTAAAGGCGCCTGCCAGAAGGTCAGCTGCACTGGGAATTTCGTCTTCTAATTGTGGCTCGAGTTCCATATCCATGAGGTTGACATTATCATGATTATCGCCTTCGTCGGCTGGCGAAAGGTTTCTCGTTTCACTGTTCTGATCCTTTGGACCCTGATCCATAAGTTTGCTCACCGTAACAAAAGAGACGTAAATCCTTCATCAGTCAGTGTAACCAGATTTATTCGAAGTAAATTTTCGCGGTGAAACGAGAAAGGGTTTTCACCAGCGAGCACGACAATACAATGACAATCCCTAAATCACATGGAAAATCAATACCATGATACCTTGCTACAATGCTAAACTGTGTGGTAACGCTAGACGCGTGACACGCGTGACAGAACAATACACAAGGCAAGAATATAAATGCCTTTGCTTAATAAGTAAAAATTTAAAATAAGAGAGTTGTGCAGACCATATCTTACTTTTTATCCTCTTTTAGATATTTATCCAAATAACATAGTCACTATCAGTCTCATTCACTCTCAATTTCCACTGAGCTTGTGGAAAGACGATAACCTCAGTATTTCTTTAAATAAAGAAAGGAAAGCCTACCCTCTTACCACAGATAGTTCTTTTGGGCATCATCAGTGCAAACCTGGGTTAATTTGTATATAAAGGTAATTGTTCCAGGTAGGCTTACTTTAAAAATTGGTTGTGAAAATTTCTTGAACCTGTTGTAGTAGGAATGTTTGACTCAATTTTACCTCACTAACCAGCATGTAAACAGAATAACTAAAAACTTGATATTTATTTGTTCTTCTTTTGAGGTGCACATCAAAATGTCAAAGTCATCACAGGCTTGAACTACAGGTTTAGAGGGAATCTTCATGTGTTTTCAACACATAAACCAGGGATTATGATCCATGACTACTTCGGATGACTTTACTACATGCCATAAAGGTACAGGCAGGTGTTGTAAAAAAGTTTGCATAGCTTTTTCATTAGTACACATTTCTTTTTCTAAGAATCTTGTTTATCCAGCCTATACTGAATTCTAATTTCTCAAGCAAATTTTCTTTTTTTTGGAATATTCTTAGATCTCCTAGTATCAGTTAATATTCATGTAATTGAAATAAATCTTGCCGATGTATGGCACATTATTTTTTCTCTGATCCTACTCACATTATATTATGTGTAGGGATAGGTATTGGCTATAAAATTTCAGTCAAATTAAAATTTTGTGCACAGCTTATGTATCAAATTTATATAATAAAATATTGTATCCTTCTTAATACTAGTTTATCAGAATAAGAATGAGTTAACAGGCACAAGTATGGCTTTTCACAATGATAGTTTCCAGGTTTGAAAAAAGTCACTGCCTTCTAAAATCCTCAGTTCCTTTGCCCTGACAGCCCAACCTTGTCAAAACATTGCCAACAGGAGCAATAAGCAAATTCATGATACAGACAAGAGACTCTTCTCGATCCTGTTAGCTTTTTATGGACATGTCATTTCAAACATGGCGTACATGCCACGAATTTTCCATCCCCGGATCAATTATTTTGTAATGTTTTTTACAGTTGTGGAAAATGGTTAGGTTGAAATATAATACAAAGACTTGCTAGTAGGTAGTCAAATGACTGAAAACTTTTTATATATCAATAAAATATATTGTTCTGTTTCATGTTAACATGTTGCAACAACTCCAAATTCCAGTAAATTCAATTAATGGCAAACATGAGAAAATACCATCCATGATTTTTTTTGGGTGTTACGATCAAAGTTTTATACCAATGAAATACCTCTGTCGCTTTTCTCTCAGCTATTTAACCTTTGATTTCAAATATCAAAAATCAACATAAATATAAATATGAGCAAAAGACAAGCAAACTAACTAAAACTATACAGGAGGACACTGGATAATTCATAATGGTTAAGTCATCTACCTACTCATTTGTATATCACGGTTTCTGAACAATTACAATGTATTCAGGTGATTTTTTAAGATAGAAAGTTTCCGAAAGATAAAAACTTAAAAAATCTGACCTGTCCATCAACTCATATAGTTTCACAAGAGTTCTGTGACAAGTCGCCAAATCAAAAGAAACCATGGCGCTGAATTACGTCTTTGATAATAAGCTTTCGCTCTTTTTTCGCCAGCTCGTATCTCCAAATTAAAAACGATTTTCAGATTCGGTGGCGTTGATCTTATAATCTTACTGCGAAGAAACCTTTTTCTACTGCCGTTATCGTCCAATAACTCGCTATTCCTCTTCACTAGCTTTTTTCTAGGTGTATGTTCAATTTGTACTGTGACAGTCAAAGGGATGGGTTGCAAGGCATTGTGTAGCTGTGCATCTTCTTGAAAAGATGGCAATGACATTCTTCTTTCCATTGGTGTGACTTGTGACACTCTCAGCCTTGTGTTTTCGCGTCTATATATCACTTCCAGACAAGAAAGTGAGCGTCTAGAGGGTAGGGGATCTTTGTGCTCTGCAGGCTTTTCAACACCAAATTACGAAAAGGAACGCCGGTGCCGCGTGGCAGGACGTCCTATGTCAAAATCTGACTCGATTTTCTCAGTTGTTGAGAATACAAACAACTGAAGAGCAACTTTTCTATAACGTTTGTTTTTATGAAGATAGAGCACAGGATTTACGAGAGAGTTTATCTGAAGGAAGATCTCTGCCCACCGAAAAACCGTGCAACTACGAAAAAATGGTAAAAACGAAGCCGTGATAAAGACAACCATTAAAGGCACGATAGCGATGAAAATAGTAAATGTCAGCAAGCACGCTGTGTGGGCAATTTTCTTGTTTATTCTGGCTTTGACCAGGAAACTCACCTGGCTGGTTTGACACCGCTTTTGTTTTCGCAGTTCTAAATAGTATAATTTGCGATAAAAGTTCACCATTATTAATATTCCAGTTAGCCAACCAAGGCCAAAGATGCCATCTAGGAAAAAGAGGACCGCATAACGGATACCAGCAACGGCCGATGCAAAAAATAAGGCAACCGTTATAAACGCAATCACCCAAGTAATTCCTGCATATTTTTTTACGCGCGATTTTGTTATTATAATCTTATATTCCACCTTCTTTACTATCTCCAAATACCTCTCCCAAGCAGTGGTGCAGTGTACAGCACCACCATAGCAACGAGAACTCTCGTGCAGATGATGTTTTCTGATGCATATCCTCGAAGAATCAGCGTATCTAAACTGATTGTCAGTGGCATACAAACTGCGCCTACCAAAAGACCTGCTGCAGCCAAACTTGTGATCAAAATGTTAGAGTTTGTTTGTAATTGTCTAACTTTTTTATCGTTCCAATCACTACGATGTTTAAAAGGACAGTGAATGCGACAAGCGACAGTTGCGATGACAATTGCGAGCTGAAGGGAAGTTTTTTGCGTCGAGTCCCAGATGAATTTCATGTGGGGTGAGCTGGAGCAAAAGATCTCTAGTCTGGAAGAATTACCAAGCTGCTCTTTAGGGTAACCCAGATTCATTTTGATGAGCACGAAAGGCTTAGGGCCATATAATCATAACCGTTTTGTAAACGATCGATGGCTGTTTGCATTAGGTCGCGCAAAGGGTTTCCTCTCTTAAGGCGACTTACTATCATGACAAAAATCTCTCACACGTGGGTAAACTTTTCATTGAAAATGCTGCTTGTTAGGAATATTTGCATTTATCTTTGCGGCTTATTCTTAAACATATTGAGAGACCAAAAGGGAAAAGAAGGTTCTGTGTATACCTGATTTGATGTGAAAATATTTCGGTCATTTTCAAACTTTTCTTAGCGCAGATTTTTTTAAAGCAAATCTCCAAAATTCATAAAAGAAGAAGTAGCCACCGAGACGTTGATATGTAAATTTCTTCAAGACTAACCTTCCGAAAATATTCAAGTAACAAATAATTCTGTCGGCAGCTTATAATTTGAACGGCAGCTGATCACTAAAAATGTCAAGGATAGTGGATTACTTTCATTTAAATGTAATTTCAAAAAGCATAAAACTCATCCATGCGGAAGACCAGAAATAAGAGAAAACTGGTTTGGATCTTAACCTCTATGGCAACGGACCAACTTTACACCTTCAAAGCCACATTTGATTGCTTGGAGAGTCGCTCACTGGGCGCCAACAAAAGAAGCATGTGTTTTAAACTGCTGAGCCTCACTTAAAAAGAGATGGAAATGTATTCAGTCAAACCCAGTCGCTGTCAAAATAATAACAAAAGAAAGAAGAACACATGTAAAGATACTGATACAATACTGAGATCACTAGAAATTAGGATAAAAAAGGGCAAAACTTTTTACAAAAGCATCAAATTCTGTAAACACATACTTTAAATACAATCGATGCAAGTTGGCATATTCGTTCGAAGAAAGTTAAATGGTGTGGCTGTTTATTTGTTAACGAGAGAAATGGCTTCGCCAAAACCTCTTCTCCTGACATACATACATATATCTTATTAGTCGTTTTGGTGTGTAGTATCGCTGAGTACTTTTACGAGTTGTGCAGTAAAATTACTCAGATATACTACACACCAAAACGTCTGATAAGTTATAACTATCCGACTGCTTTTTTTTCTGCTGTCTTTCTGCTCATTTCTCATAAGGCGGGAAAAGAAAAGCGGTAGAGAAGCGTAGCGCACTCAGCCTACTGCTTAAACAAGTTTTTTTACAGTACAAAATATCGAACTGTCAAAATAACCACACAATATCGCAGGACATGTGTACTCTATTCGCGCGTTCTTTGTACCCCACTTTGTGCAGTTGGATAATAAGAGTTGATATTTGCCGCCCTCTATATCTTCCAAAAGACAATCCGTGAGTGAAGCTACCGTTAATTAGATCTAAGATGCTGCTTCCATTTGGTCATAAACAATACTTTGAAGCGGACAAACAACAAAACTCGAATGTTTCCCAGTCATATTTTTTTTCACACAAACCAACATCTGAAATATCAGACTTTTCCCAAAGCCACGCAGTCGGCGACACCGCTGGTAGATCCTCTCTAGAAACCAAGTGAAGAAATTGCTTCTTTTTTTCCGAGTTTAATGCGAGGGATAAACCGATATCAAGTATTCTAGATCTCTTGTCCAAAATACTTGTGAACTGGTTTTATAAGCTTAATGAAAATTCGATTACTGACTCTAACTTTTCAGCCTCACTATCATCGTTGAAGGCTATTCAACACCAACAGAACAAAAATTCACCTTTGTCTCGTCGCAACTTTCGTGAACTAAATTCCTTGAAAATCTTTACATCATACAGTGTTTCTTTTTAGTGTTACATACGAAAAATATGCCATTCGGTTCCCGGATGTAGTGGTCGTACTGATTCTAAGGGTGTTTTAGCTCTCGGTAAAAGACTAACGCCAATGTAGTAAATACCATCTGATACAGAATTGGTTTTCAAAGAGTATTTCTTGTAACTTGAAGCCCAAAGACCTAATGATAACCAGCTGCTTATCAGCTGCTTGAATTGGTTGACTGGACACCCGGCCGATTAAATTTTGAACCAGCGCAAACTACTTGCAATCACCCACTCTACTCCTCATCATAAAATCTTTCAAACCAGTATTTTTTTTAACCTTTCTAACAATATTTCGAGGCCTTTTTCATGAAATTTAATCATAACGAGAGTAATTTTGATATATCCAACCCTCCCACTGATTTTCTCACACGTTCATCGCCCAGCTGTCCAGAACAAAGGAAAATATTACAAACCATATGACTTGTGGATACATTTAGTGGCTGTAGGAGGTGATTTTTTTTTTAATGAAAGAGCAAGAAAAAAAATTAAGAAAAACAAATGTAAAATTTAGAAAATGCTACAGTAAAATTGATATTAAACGACTCGAAACATGTAGTTGGCATTTGCAAAATAAAACTCGAAAGTGAAATGAAGAAACATTTTATGTGTTCTTTCGACACAGTTCTTTTATATTCAAAAAAGTTATTATCGTTTGCTTTATCCTGAATTCCAACCGGAGAGAAATGAAATCCGATGAGGTACATAACCTGCTAAGCCCTATACAATCTTTCATCAAGTAATACGTTTTGACCAATAGAATTGCACCCTGTTGAGTGTTACGATCAAAGTTTCATACCAATGAAATACCTCTGTCGTTTTTCTCACAGCTATTTAACCTTTGCTTTCAAATGCCCGAGATCAACACACATTTAAATATACGCAAAAGACAAGCAAACTAACTAAAACTAAATAGGAGGACACCGGATAATTCATAATGGTTAAATCATCTACCTACTCATTTGCTTATCACCGTTTCTGAACAGTTATGATGTATCCAGGCGATTTTTTCAAGATAGAAAGTTTCCGAAAGATAAAAACTAAAAAAATCTGACCTCTCCATCAACTCTAATATTTTCACAAGTGTTCTGTGAAAACTCGCCAAATCAAAAGAACCTATGGCGCTGAATTACGTCTTTGAGAATAAGCTTTCGCTCTTTTTCCACCAGCTCGTATCTCCACATTAGAAACGATTTTCAGATTTAGTGATGTTGACCTTATATTGTTAATGCGAAGTAACCTTTTTCTACGGCCGTTATCGTCCAATAACTCGCTATTCCTCTTCACTAGCTTTTTTCTGGGTGTATGTTCAATTTGCACTGTGACAGTCAAAGGGATGGGTTGCAAGGCATTGTGTAGCTGTGCATCTTCTTGAAAAGATGGCAATGACATTCTTCTTTCCATCGGTGTGACTTGTGACACTCTCAGCCTTGTGTTTTCGCATCTATATATCACTTCCAGACAAGAAAGTGAGCGTCTAGAGGGTAGGGCATTTTTGTTCTCTGCAGGCTTTTCAACATCAAAGGACGAAAAGGGACGCCGGTGCCGCGTGGCAAGACGTCCCATGTCAACTTCTGAATCGATTTTCTTGGTTGTTGAGAACACAAAAAGCTGAAGAGCAAATTTTCTATAACGTTTGTTTTTATGAAAGTAAAGCACAGGATTAACGAGAGAGTTTATCTGAAGGACGACCTCTGCTCACCGAAAAACCGTAAAACTACGAAAAAATGGTAAAAACGGGGCCGCGGCGAAGACAACCAGTAAAGGCACGGTAGCGATAAAAACAGTAACTGTCAGCAAGCACACAGTGTGGACAATTTTCCTTTCTATTCTGGCTTTGACAAGGACACTCACCTGGCTGGTTTGACATCGCTTTAGTTTTCGCAGTTCTAAATATAATTTGCGATAAAAGTTCACCATTATTGATATTCCAGTTAGCCAACCAAGGCCAAAGATGCTATCTAGGAAAAGGAGGACCTCATAACGGATACCAGCAACGGCCGATGCAAAAAATAAGGCAGTCGTTATGAACGCAGTCACCCAAGCAATTCTTGCATATTTTTTAACGCGCGATTTTGTTATTATAAGTTTATATTCCACCCTCTTTACTATCGCCAAATACCTCTCCCAAGAGATTATTACTAGATGATAAAATGAAGCACTCCAAGCAGTGTACAGCACCAGCGTAGCAACGAGAACTCTTGTGCATATGATGTTTTCTGATGCATTACCTCGAAGAATCAGCGTATCTAAACTGATCGTCAGTGGCATACAAACTGCGCCAACCAAAAGATCAGCCACGGCCAAACTTGCGATCAAAATGTTGGAGTTTGTTTGTAACTGTCTAACTTTTTTTATTGTTGCAATCACTACGATGTTTAAAAGAACAGTGAATGGACAAGCGACAGTTGCAACGACGATTGAGAGCTGAAGGGAAGTTTTTTGCGTCGAGTCCCAAATGAACTTGAACTGGGGTGAGCTGGAGCAAAAGATCTCTAGTGTGGAGGAATTACCACGCGGCTCTTTAGGGTAACTCAGATTCATTTTGATGAGCACGAAAGGCTTAGGGCCATATAATTATAACCGTTTCGTAAACGATCGATGGCTGTTTGCAATCGATCGCGCAAAGGGTTTCCTCTCTTAAGGCGACTTATTATCATGACAAAAATCACTCACGCGTGGGTAAATTCTTCAATGAAAATGTTGCTTGTAAGGAAAAGAGAGAAAATAACGTTCTTTGTACTATTCATTGTCTCCACCTGATTTTTACGGAAATATTTCGGTCATCCTCAAACCTTTCTTAGCGCATATTTTTTTTTGAAGCAAATCTCCAAAATTCAGAAAAGAAGAAGTAGTCACAGAGGCGTTGATCTGTAAATTCCTCCGAGACTAATCATCCGAAAACATTCAAGTAACAAACAATTCTGTCGGCAGCTTACAATTTGAACGACAGCAGACCACTTCAAATGTTTCAAGAATAGTGAATTACGTTGAATTCATAAAAAATGTAATTTCCGAAAGCATTAAATATATCCATTTGGAAGAACACAACACTGAAATCAAAAGAAACCAGAAAAAAAGGTAAAAATTAATACAAAACCGTCAAATTCTGTAAACAAATACGTCGCACAAAAGGTTTCCTCTCTTACAGCAACTCATTTCCATGAAAAAAATTGCCCACACGTGGGTAAATTTTTCAATGAAAATGTTGCTTGTAAGGAATAAGTACATTTATCCCTCCGGCTTATTCTTAAACGTATTGACCAAAAGAGGAAAGTAAGGTTCTGTATACTGTTCATTTTCTCCATCTGTTTGTTATTTGTCATTTTCAAATCCATCCTAGCGCAGATTATTTCAAAATAAATCTCCAAAATTCAAAAAAGGAGAAGTAGTCACCGAGGTGTTGATTTGTGAATTACTCCACGACTAATCAACGACTAATGAACGACAGCATACCACTTCAAATGTCACAGGGATAGTGAATTACTTTCATTAAATGTGATTTCAAAAGCATAGAACTTATCTATTTCGAAGACCAAAAATGAAATAAAAAGGGGTTGGATCTCAACCTCTATGGCAACGGATCAATTTTACACCTTCAAAGCCACGTCTGATTGCTTGGAGAGTCGCTCACTGATCGCGAACAAACGAAGCGGAGATGAAAATGTATTCAGCCAAACCCACTTCCCGTCAAAAATCATAACTAAAGAAAGAAGAACACTTGGAAAGATACTATAACAATACTGAGATCACTAGAAATCAAGATAAAAAAGGCGAACATTTATACAAAACCATCAAATTCTGTAAACACATACTTAAAATACAATCGATACAAGTTGGAGATGAGAAACTCAATAACTTACTGTGATTTTCTCCAAATAAAAGAAAAGTTGTTGGATATCAACTTCCATGGCAACGGATCAACTTACACCCACAGAGCCGCATATGATTGCTTAGAGAGTTGCTTATTGAGCGCAAACAAAACAAGCTTGTGTTTCAAGCTACTGATTCTCACTAAAAAAAAAAATAAATAAAAAACGGAGATGTGAAAGGTATTCAGCCAAACCCAGTCCCCGTCAAACAGATTAAAAAAAAAGAAAGAAAGAACAAATAAAAAGCAGAAGTAGTTCATTTAGAATGAGATAAAGTTCAAGGGCTGGCTGTGTAAGAGGCGTTCAGCGCTAATATATTCTAAAATTCAAAGTTCGAATTAAAAATTTGAATTTAAAGCTTGACTGTAAAAGCTACGACACCGAGTTAAAAATTTACTTCCGGCAATCATGAATTCTGAATGTCTGTTGTTGCTTTTGAAAAGCAAACACCCCCTGATTAGTTGCGCGTCACTGCATTCCGGAAATTAGCGAAAGACACTTAAGTCCGAAAGACACTGAAGTACTTCCTCGAAAACAATATTGAAACTAACAACTTAACCGTTCTTCTCTTTTTCCCCAAGAGCGAAATGTTCAAATGACGCGTTTGGATTGTGATTGACACTGGCTGGAGATTAACCGCACCAATCAAGAATTCCGTTCGTGGGGGAACGGAGTTTTGCAAAATAACAATGACCTCGGGCAGGCGTAATCTTCACTCCCCTTCCCCTACCACTCTCCTTACTATTGACTATCGACCGCCCTCCTGGTACAACTTTCTTTCTCTCCCCAGCCTTCCGCTGCCGTTAAAATAAAAGATAGCGGCCACGATTTTCGCTAAGAAAATACTGAGCACTCGTTCGCCAAAATTACGCTTCCTCTGCAGGCTAGCAAGCTTCCCGTGTTTGCTACCGTCGTTTTTAGAGCGACTGAGGGCCAATCGAGCCGAGTTAATATTAAAGTAGCTTTTTTTTATTCAGGTCCTACATGCTCGAAAAGTGTGTGTGATGTGATGGAATCTTCACTTAAATAGATTTATTGTCTTGTCACCAACCAGAATGAAGAAAACTAGTCATGCCTATTGCTTATAATTCACGAGAAACATAAGCAACATAGGCAATAGGCTATTTGCTCAAAACAGGTACTCAGAAATATTTCTCCAAGTTTTGACGTGAACGCTTTGGTATGATTGATACCTTGCACAATTGTAGTTTGCTACCCAAGTTTTTCTCAAAATGAGTCCACTTAGTGCAGTTGTCCTTGCTGCCTATTTGTGACATATCAGTTTCATAAACAAGTTTTTGTGAGTCTGACAATTAATTTAAGCAGTTATTTGCCGGCTGTTTGCAGTACAGTGGTCCTTGGATATTGAAAATTGTAAATGTTCTACATTCAAGGTCTGTGCACAGTCCGTCCATTCAATATTATTAATATCTTGTTCAACTTTTAACACAAAAAAAACCATCTACGGGTATTTAGATTACGTTTTCTATTTAAAATTTACCTAAAGCACATCGTTTTATTGTTTATCGTTACGGACCGAATTTTTCCGCTCAGATTTATGGTCCAAGCGCAAAGCGTGCGGGCAATAAATCGAGTGGAAATCGAGCAGAAATCGGGCGTTACTGAAACTCGAAGAAACCAACTCTAAAGTTCGGTTTGAACCTCACTGAAAGAAAGACGTGTTCAAATTCTATTTTTCTCAAGAACCGCTATAGACTGGAATAAGCTCTTCCCTGCATGTCTGATGTTACGTCTCAACCCGAATTTAAGAATTACCTTAGTTCATTAGGTTAATAAGAGCATGTCAATTTGTAGAGTTCACTTTTTAGTCTGTACTGTACTTACTGAAGCTTGTAATTTTTACTTTTGCATTTTTAAGTGGTTAGTGTGTTGCCTAACCGGCTTTTACCGACCTAATTGAGACGGTGATGATGAAGGAAACCGTCATAATCTACAACAGCGATCCTCGCCTTTCTTTACTCGACCCAGCTTTCCTTGCTCGTGTTTACACATATCAAAAGTGGGCTATCTTATTCAAAGAGTAACTTGCCTGACTTTTTATTGAATACTCAAACGATCGTGTTTGCCCATGGTAAATTTTTATTTCCTCTATACATACTATACTGTGACAGCTTGTTTTCAACAAGTCCAAGAAGTTCATCTTCTTACTTTCGAGGATGTTTGTGGCTGCACACGACCTTTGTTATCGGTGTGAATAAACTCCCAGAGTTGTTTAGCACTGTTAGCATTGCCCAAAATATTTGCAAGCCTTTCCTGAGGCAGTGTGAAAAGTTCTTGAACACTCTCCACGTTTCTCATGACAGATCTGGAAAAATAAGTTTAAAAAAATTAAAATTTATCTTTCACAGAGCAAAAAAAAGGGTTCCAGGATGAGGTCTAAACTGTCCGTCGTAACCTACTACTGGGCTTAAGACAAGAATTTCAGAACTTCTCTAACGTATACAAGTAGAGATAAAGAAGTCATGTCTTGCACAGGACCAGAACTCAAATAAAGCATATCATTGAATATAGCCATCCGAAAGTTTTACCGGTAATTCTTGAAATTTATGCCAGGAAGCTTTAAAATGAAGTCCTTAAACAGAAAAGAAAGCTAGAATAAACAAAATTACAACGTACATGAAAAAAAAATCTACATTCAGAACTATTCAAATGAAATGAAATAACTTTAAGAGAGAAGAACGAAACCCTAGTTTCCATTCGTTTTCCGTTTTACCCAATACTCAAAAGACTATCATTTCACCTTTAACACCAAATTAGACTTAGCCAGTATTTTGTCTTCCCAAGTCAGAAGTCCGTATCGGAAATCCTTATAAGACACCTTGGCACTGCCTTACGTCTTTCTTAAAACACAAACAACTCATTTCAAAGTCTTATCAGCGGTCAATCCTCGTTGTCTTTATCAACTGTTCCGTCTTAACCGGTCTAAGGTCTTTGGAGACTCACCCGGCCTGTACCAGCATCCTTTACTGACTCACCTGTGGTCCAATGTTGTATGTAACATCTGAGGCAACTGCTGTGGAGTCAGAGCCCACAGCCATGGCTGTGGCGGCATCTGGTTCAGGACATTTTGCCTGGAAAACAACACAAAAATAGAAAAAAAAAGTAAAAATCACTCTACTACTACTACGCATCTCCAAAACGATTACTATAATCCATTTAGCGGTATGGCTCCCTTTCTACACCTTTTGCTGTTTATTACGACAAAATATCAATTTAGTTGCGTGAAAAGGCGAACAACTGCGTAAAGTTACATACATTAGCGATCAAAACGATCATTTGTGCGTAAATCGTATTCAATAACGATTTTGCATTTGAATCAGAATTCAATAACATTTTTGGGCATTTTGGGCATAGGCGTCATTCGTCAAACAAAGGAGAAAAATGTAGTTTCATTTGCGCCAACTTTCGAGTCATTAACACCATCATTATATAGACAATACAAAAACATAGTGCATTTAGTAACATTTTATCACACTGTTTGAAATTCAATAGCGATAGCAAGGACTGTAGGAGGGTGGGGGGGGGGGGGCATTTTAAGTAGCTAACCTGCTGGTCACCTCCTACTGCATCAAAATTAAATTAGTGGATCAAGACCACGTTGTGTGGAGTCAGTTAACACGCGGATAAACGTAACTTGATCTTTCAAAGGCTTCCATAGGTCTGTTCTTTACGACGCCAAGCAAATATTACGAAAGCCATAAACAACAAGGTTGTTTCATCACGAGAGACTCACCTTCAGATCATCAAAAAGCTCAGCTGTTGCATACGGGCTGTGACACCACAAGATTTTCAACTGGAAGATCAACCAGGATCATCGTTAATTACCATTATTGCTTTAAGACAACAAGAAGCCAAAAAGCATTCATAACACGCACCTTAGGAAAATGAAGTGTAAGTAAAGTCAACTTGGAAGATATGTCATTGAAGGATACCTCACTAGACAAACTTGACTTCGCCTGAAGGAAAAACAAACAAACAAACGGGTAAACAGATAAATAATCAGATGGATAAAAAATTTCTTTAAGAAACTGTTAGAAATTCTCGATGGGCGATTTCAAGTCTTAATTCCTAATTTTAACAAGAGAGTTAAAGAAAAACCAGGGGTAATTACAACATCATTGGATTCTGAGGTTCGGTTTATACGTCACGTAAGGAACAAAGGTCAGTGACAAGAACTATCTGTGTCCGTGTGTCCTACAAGAACTAAACTTGTCTACTTCACACGACCATACAGAAGCATAGAAAATCAAGATCACTTGCAGTGGATTCTTAAGTTTTGGATCACTCCTAAACGAATAACGGGCAGTAATTTCATTCTAATGAAAGATGATGTTTTCAGTGAACAACACAGACATACTCGCACAAAACAAACTCCAAGTACTCTCGATAAGGGACGACCCTACGACCTTTTCACGTGTTTAATATCGTCAATCAGGTGCTGAAACGTCACTCAGCTTTCGCGCCACTCGGGCAGGTTGATGAACGAACGGCAAAGCCTTCACCATTCACAATCCAAAGTCGTTTAACAGAATTATTGCGGATTATGGCAGCTGAGACGCTGAAAAATCCGTATCGCTTACAGACAGTGACGTGCAAACTTTCCTAGATGGGGAAGAAAACCAAAATACGAAAAGGGAAACCGCTTTGGTGATAGCATTTCTCGCGGCCGGGAACGAAAATCGACAACTGGAAGATTTGCCACTAGCCGATTTTGGCCGTGTACCTAAAATATTTCTTCTGTCGCTAAGGACGACATAAATAACTGACAATTTTGTATATTGAAAATTAGGCCCATTGTTTGTTTCCATCTCGAGTACGTCAAGCTCTTTAGCGTTTTTTTTATCAGGGGATTGTCGATCCTTTTATTTTCATTCATTAATAAAGTCGACTTTTGTTGGCAGTAAAGGGCTATTGTGTTGATATGATAAACAAAATAGTACATAGTTGTTTGTAGATATGATATTTCTGTTCTTGTGTTCAACTCGACATCTCACTCGTGAGCTATCGAGCTGAACACTCCAAGAGAAATTCCATATCCACGCACGCCCATGATCTCATGTTCAACTGTAATTGAAACTTGAAAATTACTTGATGGACACTTCGAAGCTAATTTAATTTTCACCACAGGATTACGATGGATACTAACCTGCAGGGAAAATGACTTGTTTGGATCGAACTCGATCAACAAAATGGGTCTTTTGTAGAACCTGACCATAGCCACAGCCTGGTGATACCTTGAAAGTTAACACAGAAACCATAGACATGGTGGATATCTGCACAGAATCGTATTTAAAAAGCTTTACACTTAATTTGATCAAATTTAAATCTTAGTTTAATCACTTCAAACATCATTAGGATGGGATGACACTAGCACGTGATCAACAATGGTACAGAACAACTGCAGTGTTCGATAAGCTTGGAGGTCATCAAACGTGTTCATCAAATGCAATTCAAATCACACAGTGCCGACATTTCTAATTTTTCTCACCTTACGGGTGAAAAAAAGGGCACGAAGCTGCCAACTTATGTTAGTACAGAACGTTTGTGTCAAAATCCATGAAATAATTTCATTCTGGCCCCCAACCACTCTACCCAAAATGACGAAAAACCTGTGCGTTATAGCATTGTTCAGTCAACTTTGCACTAGAAATTGGAGGGAAAAGATTCACAAACAGCAAAATCATTTAAAGACTTTTCATCTCACTTCGCAATGACTAGTATTAAAACGAAAAGAGTAGTTATTTATTTCATTACAATTTGTAGAAGAAATCGTTATATTTATAGCATAGTCATACGACGTTACCCAGAGACGAGAAGAGCATTGTTACATTTACACTACAGAGCTAGCAGTTTGCCGATCAATGTTTGTATTTGAGCAACTGCATACCTACCCCTCCCCCAACCCAACTGAAAAGTCAACTGATGACATGTTAGGGTTAATTTTGGGTCAGGGGAGGAGTAGGTGCACAGTTGCTGAAATGCTAACATTGATTCCCGGTTACATAATCATGCGATGTTACTAAGAGAAAAGAGTACAATAAAACAAGTCAAATAACAGATCTACCTTAAAGGCTTTTTTCCTGTCAACTGTCTAATATTCTATACTATGTAATGACAGATAGAGTCTATAGATCGTAGTAATATTACAGACAAATACTCACAGTCTTCCGTTGTTGAGCGAGCCAATCAAATCACTCACACTCTTACGCTCCACACAAATGTCTGGGGTAAGAATGTAATCACCAACCTGTAAATGTGAAAGAAAAATAACATTATTTTTTTGCAATAGTGATAAAAATTACAGAACAGAGCCCCACAAGCACAATGTTATGTAAACGCTACAGCTGGCTACATGATCAGATCACTCAAAGCAGGTCACCCAAAAGGCGACTTCCACTGTAACTTTAGTCGCCAGATAATTTCTTTGTGGCGATAGAAAACATATTAGTGGAAGCTTGAGGAGATAAGGAAGATAATTGTGTACAAACCTCTAAAGTCACAGGTTCTACATCAATCCCTCTCCGATGAATCAGTGAAGGAAGCTCACTGCGGAACTCCCGCATGTCGACAATGACCTTGAACAACACCAAGTAGTTACTAATGTGTTTGGCTAACTCCTCACCGACTCTAGTCCAAAAACAGTTAATTACCTGAATTGTTGGACCTATTTTTTCAATTTCATTGCGCTTACATTGCTGAGTCCAAATATGCTCAATAAGAAACTTTTTTCCCGGTGCAATACACCTTACAATTTCTTGGGGATTCTTTGAATTAATTTACACGTGCACCTCATTTCCTTCCATAAACGCCCAGGCGTTCATTTCAAACTTAATTGGCAAACCCGGCGTGGCACCGACCGGTAAGGCCAGCGTTTATTATCGGAGTACAATTTCGGCCTTTTATAAATTTATGTTGCTTGTTTATCAACCAGCCTCCGAGAATCAGGTTTGGTTGGCCGAGACAGAACAATTTTTACCTTCGTCCCACTCCCGTCGCAACAAACTGTTACTGAGTTTTCTATTCGAATTGAAATTTCCATGTAAACACTTTCACGAATGAAATGTGCAAATTATAGAAAGGTTATACCACCGCAGTGCTGCCCACAAATAAAGTTACATTAAGGGTTGAAAATTCAATTTTGAAACAAATCATGAATAGACACTGAGCTCAACACAAAGGTTAATAAGAACTTGCTGCGGATCTAGGAGGTGAATTTTTCCAGCCTGTTCTACAAAGAAGTGGTCACTAAATTTTCCATTCGCCTTCTGTTTTAATAAAAACTTCGACCAGAAGAAACCTCGGTTTTTACTGGTGCCCATTGGGGATACCAAAATTACCAAACTGATTATCCATAAAATACTAAGGTGCTAAATTATTTGTTATACCTTTCTTGATTGCTTATTTCCTTCGTCGCATGTTGCTGCTTTCCTAGTGCTCACAGCATCTGTCGCCTTAGACGGGTCTCTACTCAACATCATGGCTGCACTTGTTTTACCTTCACGTTCCTCTGGGACAACCATGGTCTGCCATGTTGAGCGTGAAATTAATAATAATAATAATAATAATAATAATAATAATAACAATAATAATAATAATAATGATTAAGAAAGAACAAGCAGCCTATATTAGTCTTAAAGTACAACAGATATGAGATGTGGGTGCTTACGTAGAGTTCTGCTTCGCGAGCCTTACTAAAAAAACATGTAATAGTGAAGTGTTGCAAACGAGAGTGAAGTTGAAACCCAGTCATTCACATCGATTCATTTTCAAGGAATGAAAGCAGGGGAGAAAGGCGTACGTTACCTTACCAAGCTTCACTCCACTAAAATGGCAAGAAGTTCAGTTAGACCTTTGTCTTAATGTGCAAATGCAAAACTTTTACAACAGGCAAAAACAAGAGTGCGATTTCTGACACTTATTATTCCACTACTACGCCATGTTATCATACAAGGGCATCAGAACACACACATCAGAACACACACATATGCCACTGTATTACACTGTAGATCAGAGCAAAAATATGGACGGAAAGCACAACAACAAAATGGCCACACTGAATTATCCAACTAGAAGTTGGTTTTTTTTTCTGTCTTTTAAGGCTTGAGTTTTTAAGAAACGATCTAATTACTTCTATATTACTTCTATGACTGATCCCAAACTGCAAACTTGGCTTTAAGAGAGCACGCACTTAATCGATACCAGGAAATACTCAGGAAAATTCAACCAAGGCATCCCACTTAACAAAATGTTGAGACCTCAAGTTCCTGAGTCATGTCCATTATGGTAAGTGTTGCTATATTCTGTGGTCAAACCTAAGAGACAGCTTTGGACGTGTTCATAGCTGATTACATATCTGAGCGTGGATCAATAAATCAATGTAATTCAGGTCTAAGAAATAACAGAGAAATGAACCTACCCCTTTATTTTTTATCAGCACTTCAAACGCTTCTTTTTCTTTCCGAAGAGTTGTCAAGTATTTCTAAAATAATGGTTTAAAAAACATGTCTCACCTGCAAAGTTAATTTAACGAAAACTGAAAAAAAAAGCTTTTGAATCACTACCTGTTCCTCGACTGAACCAGCGTAGATTAAGAAATAAACCCGAAGAGGAATTCCAGGTCTGGATGCCTTATAAACCTGTGGAAGAGATACTGATGAATTTCTCATAACGATCTGGAATTATTGACTTGTACAAAAACAAACATAGTACTACATCAACCAACTGATAAACGAACGAAGGAATCAACCAACAAGCTTAAAATACTCGAAGGAAAATCTAAGAATTAACTTAAATAGAATAGCTAACATGTTAACGAAAGAACCAGCAAATTCTCGAATAAAAGATCAACGAACGGATGAAGCATCATACCAACAAACGAAGTGAGGCGAGATAAAGAATCTAAGAACAAGATAACGAGTCAAAGAACAATCTTACCAATGGACGAAAGAAATCACGAATCCACAAAACTGAAAGGCTCACGAATACACGAATGAACGTACGAATGAACGTACGAATGAACGTACGAATGAACGTACGAATGAACGTGCGAATGAACGTGCGAATGAACGTGCGAATGAACGTGCGAATGAACGTGCGAATGAACGTGCGAATGAACGTGCGAATGAACGTGCGAATGAACGTGCGAATGAACGTGCGAATGAACGTACGAATGAACGTACGAATGAACGTACGAATGAACGTACGAATGAACGTACGAATGAACGTACGAATGAACGTACGAATGAACGTACGAATGAACGTACGAATGAACGTACGAATGAACGTACGAATCCCCAAAAATTGAATCAAAATACGTGCAGTCACAAACACGTCTTTAAACGGTCCAAAAATGAAGGTAAAAAAGAAAAGAAAAAGCAAACCAATCAAACACACGTCTAATTTCGTAGATGCAACGAGAGGTTTTTTTGGAAATAAAACAAAAACAAAGAGCAAAGGAAATGATCGGCCGAGACAACATATTGGTAGTTCATTGTAAAAGAAAAACAGGGAACCGAAAACGAGAAAAAAGGTAAAAATACCTCTAGTTGGCGTATAAACTGCATTTGCGCATCATAAAGCACAACATATCGAGGCTCTACTTCCCAGAGAGTCCTCAGCAAACTGTAACGATCACTAAAAAAAACGGTTTTCCATCCTTCAGATCAAGTCTCATATTATTTTATAAAATAATTCAAATAATACGCGCGCTCTGATTGGCCATAAAACCATTTTACATGAGCGTATGTAAACAGGGTTTTCGTTCCTCTTTCATTTACTCGATAAGCTGGAAACCACTCCGCTTCGCGTCGTGGTTTCCTACGCTTATCTCGTGTTCTCCCAACCTCCCGCGTGTTTACATCAGGCTATGTAAACACGGAAACCATTTTACATTTCTTCATTCATTTATTAATACAAGACACCGAAGATTGATCATGATTTATTCATCTATTAATTTGTTTATTCATTGATCTAATTGTTACTTAATTCATTAATTTGTGTAATTCTAATCAATTCATCTAGTTTTGTTTTTCTGTCGACTCGTTTATCTGTGTATCTATTATTTGAGAGAACACGACAAAAGTTTGCCAAATTTTCGAGTGTTCTCTCAACATCCCAAGCAGTTTATTAACCGTTAAACCAGTAGCAAGTGTGGTATATTGCTTTTATGACATAAATGTGAGTGAAGTTTGTCAGAGAGAATGATAAGTCGCTGATTCCCATGAAACACATCAAGGTGCGAGAAACCAATAAAAGCACCAGAAACTGAATGAACTGGAAGGCAAATGGAATTGCCATAAAATTTTGAGTACACATTCACTTTCCAAGTGGTTTTGACTTCATGCAAATAGGATTTTCATTAAATATCCAAATGAGAATACAGTTAGTTTATCGCTACATTCTTCTTGAAGCAAAAACATGCCAACTTTTCCTTCTAGGCGAGCACTTTGGGGAATTCTAGTCGAGAACTTCTGAAGTTCTTCCACATTAACAGCGCAGCTGGTTAAACTTCATTTCGAGTAAAAAATTTGATAATGTTACAAAAATAAAATCTTTGTCCTTGTTTTTAACGTTCAAAGTTTCCTCTTCAATTCCTCCAAACCAAAGGCCTTTAACAAATTAAAATCCGGGAATTGGCCCCGTGTGGCGCCATTTGACATAACGGGAAGATGCTTCAGTTTTCTATGGGTTTACGGGCAATTATACAAAAGATTTTTGACCAATCAGAGCGCGCGTTGTGTTTAAGTTATGTTATAAAAAGGTCAAGAACCTATTTATCACTACATCGATATAACCAAAGCTATTTAGTAAAAGCAATATACGACCCTTTCAGTCGTGTTACTGGCATAATAATCCTCTTAGGAGTGCCTGTAAATCATTCGCCAGTTGCCCTTTTTCTTACGTTCTCTCGACAACCCGAGTTGGTTATCAATTCGGTAAAACCGACAGATTTACATTGTATCGCTTTAATTCGGTCCATTATTGCGCATACGAGTATGGCTACCACTCCTTATGATAATTACAGTAAGATGTTATAAGTATGCAAATAAGGCACGTTTTTTTTGTCAGCCATTGCCGCCGCGGTTTTTTTTAATGAGCTTACTCCATGCATTGCTGATGAAATGTTTGCACAGCTGTAGGGAGATACAGGTATTCAAAGCGTGATAACAGTTATTACCTGCAACCTGTTAGAGGATGAATGATGGTCATTCGTGATGACAGCAGTTTTATTGGAGGGGAGTCCTGTTCTGCATCTTTGTTTACTTCACCTGGCTGAAGTAAAAATGACATAAATACCTCATTACAAATCTCTGTTTCATGACCTGAAGGGTCTCTGTTACGCAAACTAACTTCTTTAATGACAAACGCAGACACAACATTAAATAAAAATTATTAAGCTGAATGCTTTTCGATTGAATGTCAGACAAAACTACAAATTAAAACAACAACAACAACAAATAAACAAAAAATGAAACAAAACTACAGACAAACAAACACAAAATAAAAAACCCGAAACCAAACCAACAAAAAAGGTAATCATAATAGCCTTATGGAACAGAAACTAACATCACAAGCAGACAGTGAAGAGTCACGACAGATTCAGGAAACCTACCCTTAGTGTGTTGTTTGTATGATCCAGCGGCACTTAGGCCTATCTGATTCATCCTCGTAAGAAAGGTTTCACATCTATTTTTATAAGATTATGTTTTCCCATTGACGTCAATTTTTAATATCTCATTAAGGTAAACGATAATTGTATGTTTGTATTTTTCAGTAATATATCCATGTATCACATGCATGATGTGGATACAGTTTATGACTTACTCTCAAAAGAACATTTGATCTTGATCCTTGGAGAGAAAAAAATAATAATTTAAAGCTCCCTTTACTTCTCACTAAACCGCGTTTTGATAGTAATTTCAAGATCGTATTTATTACAATTCTTACATCTTCGAAACTTGGGTACAAATATGTAAATAATAAGAGTGAATACCTAGATAGTAACACGTTTATGAATCAGCAGTTTAACCCTTTAGTTTACACCCTAACATCAGTGGGCATATTCTCCATACTGTTCACTCTACATTTCCTATGGTGCTGACAAGGAGAATTTGTTTAACAATCAAGAGCTTCGTTAGTCGTTGAACATTTCGTTTATTCTCATGACCTTAATGTGTGATTCAGGGCGATATTGCTAAAAACTAAATAAATTAAAATAAAAAAATTTCAAGATACCTTTGAATAACTGGGTCTTCGATGCACTGTTTCTAAATGGGAAAAATAAAAAATAAGTTGATAAGGAAATGATCCAAAAAACATTTCTTCAGTTAGATTGACGAAGCCGATGGGAAAGCAGACGAATAAAAAAACTACTCCGCACCACAAAACGAGCAAACAAATTGACCTTGCTAACGAGTCGATAACCTGGCAAACGTGAAAACAACTACACCAAATAACGACCAAAACAGTTGAAGAGGAAAAACTCAGCGGACACGTCAAGAGAGAGAAATGCTAACAAAAGAACCGACAGAGTAACGTAGCATCCTTTAACAGAGACATCTTATCTCCACGACGTTAAGAAATTACTCGTTGGATATTATCGGCCACTGGAAGAGCAATTTAGAGAAACTTTCACTAAGATACTAGGCAATTTCATACCCTTCATCTGACTGATCTAAAGGCACTTTCTTCCTTGGGGCAGCCACTTTCCTTTTCGATTTCCCTTTTTTTCCAGGTTGAACACGGCGTTGACGGGATGACGGTAAATCCTATAAAATTGGACGACGACATTATTTTGATCAAAACTTACCGACATTCAACTTATTTACTTACTTCAGGTAATGGTTTGACCCGGGAGTAACATTTGATCGACCTTAAAAGGAAAGCCGGATTAAACTCTGATGATTACTCTTGCTAAGGTAGTCAAAACATCAGTCACTACCGCCAAAAACAGTCCTTCTTGGGACTACTCTCACCTGGACGATTAGACCATACATGTTGCAATCAAATATTTAGTCAGTACCGATTACAAAAAAATAGTTGCTGTTGAGAAGCAATGAGCCTAATGGTTAGCGCACTGGACTGGGTTCTCGGGGTGAGAAACTTAACTTGCACATTGCCTTTCTACACCCGGAAGTACTGCTGAGTACCAGTGAACTGTTTAAGAAATATCACTGAATAAAGGGGAATTAACTACAAAGGAAGTACTTAGCCTCCAAGAATTAACCAAAGCTGGGTTAAGATAACCCACGGTTAGTGTGAAATTTAATTTCAGATCTGAAAGTTTTAAGATAAAATTCAGTTTAATTCTTTTCGTCTACAATTTGATTATTTGATATTCTAAAAGGAATAGAGAAAATTATTAGTAAAAAACTATTGAATAGAGAAATAAAGAAACCCGGATTAACATTTAACCCTGGGTTAGCAGAAATCGGCCTTAGAACAACTGGGCCGCGCGCATTCACCAGTTATTGCTGTTGATGGTGAGTCATCAATCATTAAATAATCAGGGCACTGGATTGTCGTTATCTTGAGGCACAGATGCCCTGAAAAGTCATACTTCCGTGTCTAGGTGCAATTAAAATCCGTCTGTTCCGATCTTTCCATCATCCCGCATACCCCGAGGTAAACACAATAATTTTTGACATTAGTGCATAGCGCCTCTCAGAGGGACATGATTACGACACCTCTGTAGAGAAGGCAGGCGAATCTGTTTTGGACGGCGCATCTTTTTTCTAAATATCACCTCTTAATAACCTCGTTATTCTCAATTGTTTCCGTGGTAATGCTCAAAGTTCCGCTTGCCACCATGTAATTTACTTCTCTCCAGAATTTTCAAACTGCTATTTGATAAATTGTTTTCCGTTTGAAATGAATTCGAAACGAAGCAGCAACAAACAATGTTTAAACATTTGATCATTATTATAATTAAACATAATTATTTCACATCAAGAAAAATTACCGTCAGTAGGTGCCGCATTTTTGAGTAATTGAGGTATAGGAAATCAGAGAGAAAGAAACAATGAACACGGCATCAAATGGTGGAACGCCGAGAATTCGTTTCAGCTTTACCACGATTGCTATCGGTTGCACAACCACTCCGGTCAACAGATCTGTTCTCGCCAAACAAGCCAGAAGTATGTAGGGGTTGTTTTGCAATTGGCGCCCCTACCTTTTTGTTGGAAATGTTTGCACTAGCGTCACTTTGCAGAGTATCTCCACTTACGGAAGCTACAAAACGGAAAAAAAAACTCACAATATTACATCACTTAATACCCCTTAGGAATATATTAAGTTTCGAGCATTCGCGGTCCATATCAACGTTATCAGTCTGCAGTCAATATGGGGGAAGATAGGGGGAGATAAACTCGATTCCAAGTTTGATAAGGAGGCCAATTATTTCAAGACATGCAAACCTTGACGTAGTTCGTTTCTTCATATTTTCACCCTGACACCAAGTTATTCTAGCTTTGAGACATTAATGAAAGAAAATCTTATCGTGAGAGCACTGAAATAAACTCGCTTGACTTTTGACATAGCATTTTCTTTTTCTCATCTCTCGAAAAACCCGAGGAACCTAATTTTGACAATCTACTACCTCCTATTGGGCTTCCTTGCCACACCCCTAAAAATCATATCGTGAAAAAGGCCAAGACTGTTTTATTAAACTGAATAAACACAGTTAAGGTGGAATACAAAGCAGTGGTTTGAAGGTGAAAACATACATGTACCTGTCTCTGACGTCTCAGCCACTGTTGCTGCAGGTTTTATTAACTTGTTGTAAAGGCGAGTGAGAACAGCTTCGCTTCCATCACAGAGGTACTAAATTACAAAACGATGACAACACAATAACAATAAGATGTCCGCAAAAATATTTCAATTCAACTACTTTATCAAGCATCCTGTGCATTAACTTTTGGAAAACTATCTTCCCTCTCTTTTTCCATCACCTGGTTACTGAAAGATTCAATCTGAATGGTAATATGCAAATGAAATCAATTTGAAACTTCATCGAAAGCTGGATAATTATAGCGAGGGATGCTGTTTTGTTTGGCGCAAAATTTGAGCTAAAATCATGACTGCACTATAACAACCACCCCCCTCCCCCACCCCCAACCACCTCTCCCTCGCTAGATTAAGATTACAACTTCATCAAATACAAAATCCATGCGAAAAAATGTATGACATTCCAATCGCCTAGTTCACCATTTAAGACTTCGCATTAAGCAGTCAGTGAGGTGGAACATAAAAGCGACATCATTCGAAGGGTTTTGCATTTCAACTCTTGAAAATAACCGGTAAGTACCAAAAGTCGTCCTAGCCCATACCAATAATCAATGAAATAATCAGTTTACTTCATTAAAAAGTTGGTGCATATCATACGTTGTAAGCTGTTAGCCGAGAGAAAAAAGTCGCTGAATAAGCACTTACATCTCTGAGCTGTGAGCACGTCCTTTCGTCATAAGCAGCAATCAGAACATGACCAGGTCCAACTGTAAAATAAGGCAAAACAAAACTAATCACGCAAAAACTCACAAAAGAAACCGCAGGAAAATCCGTATATCGTATAATCTTTCAGCATCTTGATGTGCGTCTGGTCTCACTTATTGTACTTCTAGACACGATTATGCACTAGTGACACTCAAGAAATTCACAGAACCACGAATTTCTGGCAAAGACAAGCAACAGAACAGAAGCTTTGAAATGACACCAGAATCAAGGACTAATCTTCTGTAAAGACTATCAATGACAATTCTACACAAAGTTTCTTGGTTCTCAAAGATTCCTCTCGTTTTTTCCCAACATCAAATTTGAAGGGTGCAGAGAGATATCAAACATAGATCTCGAGCGTGGAAAATCAACTTCAGGTTAATCTTGGCAGCTTTACGGTTCAAAAAGGAAAAAATATTTACGGAAATATCAAATTGCAGTGCTTCGCTAATTAAATACTTCTTCCAAAGGCAATTGAAGATATAAGTAATTCTCAGAGCATTTGACAAGCTACGACGAAAAAGAATCTTTTCTTCGTCTTTTCAAAGTTTAAAACACTGACCAGTTTTAAACATTGGGAGAAAGTATTTTGCACGGCACTCTTTGCCCAAAAAAAAATTGGAATAGAAAGCGAACGACGATAAGATCTTTTCAGTCGTAGAAGCAATTTAAAATCATTGATTGACGTAAAAATGACAGACAATCAAACGAAATACAGACAGTAAGTGTAACAGGTACATTTGTCATTATCAGCATCATCCCGCTCAATCTCTGCTAACACTTCTGACACAAGCCTCCACTTCGGACTCTCCTCCAGAACTAATTCCTCTGTTAATGGAAAGCAAACCAAAGAAAGAAAAGAGAAGAAAGAAAAAATGTCACAAGTTGTTCTTCTACATAACATCAACTGCTAAATCTTATCACAAGGTACTCAGTGAGCGAGCAAGGTCTGCTAATTCTGTGATCTGATTGGTTACACATGCACCAGCTAGATGACCTCCTCTACTCAAGATTGCGCACCTTACCGGCTCAACGCGTTCTTAGATTCTAGAAAAATCTTCTTAAAAAAAAGGGTATTCAAGGATATTTACAGCAACAGAAGGGCGAATAAAACTGCGATCAATCTTCCCCGATGGTAACTCGTTGGACAAGAAGACAGAAGGCCACACTTTCACTGTTGCTAACCACTTCAATTTCCTCCTTTTTTGTCTTTGTTTGATTAGTCCTGTTTTGCTTTGTCTACTGTAAAAGTTAACAGCCTGCTAAGAATACAGCCGCTTAGAGTCTTCTGTCACAATACTTTCTATACATAATTTGTCTTTTTTTCGGCTGAGAAAAGTTGCAAAAATAACAAAATTTATCTACTACAAACCTTTCTGATCCTTATCGCTACTGTAGCCTCTACAGAAGAGAGAGATAGTGAACTAAGCACAGTTGGAAGAAAAGGGAAAAAGAGAGAAATTTTGGGTGCATCCAGTGTGAAGTCTCTTAACCCTTTAACCCCTAAGAGTGACTAACATCTAATTTCTCCTTACAATATCCCCCCTGAATTAAACATTAAGGTCATGAGAATAAGGGAGATGATCACCAACAAAAGAAACTCTTGATTTTTGAAAAAATTCTCCATGTCAGAACCCGAGGAAATGTCAAGGGAGTAGTATGGAGAATATGCATGCTGATGTTAGGGATTAAAGGGTTAACACATCGATTATAAGATCACAAATCATAACCACCTTTATCAGTATTCACATCACTTAAATACGTTTCGCAACACAGATAATCATAGTCAGCATACATTCATGCATATCACGGTGATCAATTCCCATGAAGGAGTCCTGCTCAAGATAAGATACTACATCCAGCAAGTCGAGAAAATACACTGTATAACCTCTTGAGTAAGACGAGTGCTTTGGAGACCCAGCCCGTCAGCTTGATGGGGGGAGGGGGGAAGAGGGGGAGGGGGGGGGGGAAAGAAATCAGATCAGAAGATATACACTGGTCACCAAGCCCCCAAAAGACTATCTTCTTCCTTAATTCCACGACAACTGTATTCACATTAGAAGCCTACATTGTGCAAAGGGCAGTATTGGCAACAGAATGGGAATACTTAGGAGAATATTCACTTACTTAGAATTCTCTTCCATCTGTTGTGATGTTTCTCCTTTCATTTTCTTGTTTTTACTTTCAGTAAATTCAATAACCCTTGCCTTTGCATGCTTTGAAAAAGAATTTAAATTAAATTATTGATTATAAATATATGAAAATCATAATAAGTGCACTGCAGTTGAAGAAATGAATATAGAATCGATCCTCGCAGTTATGAACACTACTGAACTAGTAGTTGAAATAAGGCCTGAAAAAGATTCAGGTTCGTACAGGATATGAATCTATAACCTCTGCGATACCAGTGCAGCGCTCTACCACATGAGCTAACAAGCAAACTGGGAGCTGGTCATTATGCTGGATCCAAATAAACTTTCCAAGTGGTGAATAATGACTGTAAATATATGAAAATCATATATGTGCACTGCAGTTGAAGAAATGAATATAGATTGAAGCGATCCTCGCAGTTACGAACACTACTAAACTAGTAGTTGAATAGGGCCGGGATTGGAACCCACGACCTTTGCGATACCAGTGCAGCGCTCTATCAACTGAGCTAACAAGCCAACTAGGAGCTGATTTTTATGTTAGATCTAAATAAACCTTCCAAGAGGTGAATAATGATTGTAAATGTTTGAAAATCATATATGTGCACTGCAGTGGAAGAAATGAATATAGGAGTGATCCTCACAGTTATGAACACTACTGAACCAGTACTTGAAATAAGGCGACCCGTATTGCAGAGGTCATGGGTTCAAACCCTGTATGGGCCTGAATTTTTTTCAAGCCTTATTTCAACTACTGGTTCAGTTGTGTTCATAACTGCGAGGATCGCTTCTATATTGATTCTAATACAAAACTACGACTAAATATAACCTGACAGAAAAACAACTTACCACAAACAAGGAATCTGCAGCATCCATGAACATCCAAAGTGAATGATTCTTGACATCACGTTGACTGGCTCTGATGGTGCATTGTACATTTTGTATGTTAACACATTACAAAAACAACTCAGTCAAAATGTATCTTTTTCTAACAGGTGGTTTGTCATATCATGGGAACGGTTTAAACCACACAGGCAAGGAGGCAAACTAGTGGGGTATTTTGTGAGTATGGTATATGAGTTAAAACCAAGCACTGGACAAACTACATGTAATATTATATGGCAAGTTGAATTTTACACTTATCTACGGGTAGATTTAAATTTATTCTTACTTATGATTGATTGGAGGGCAGACACATTGATAATGTTACCATTATAACAACATTCTGCCTTTTTATCACATAAAAAATAGATTCTTTTTTGTCATAGGTTTTGTACAGTAAAACATCAAAATGTAAAAAGGACATAAGTGACACACTTGGCTGAACCACTTTTTTCTTCCTGTCACATTTTCACATCATCTGTGATACTGAACAGACACATCCAATGTCACCCTGTGGGCTGTGAGTGCAATACATGAACATGTATGCTGGCCTATCCACCATGCTATATAACGTTTACAGTACATCCAAAATATGTTTACTTAACACATTTTATACATAAATGAAGGAAAATGTGAATGCTGGAATAATTATAAGTACATGTTAAGTATACCTGAGTGATTCCAGAAAGTTGTAAAATGTCACACAGTCATATTGTGTAAGATAGCTGTGATGAGAGAAATAATTATGATCATCATAAAGATTAAATTTAGACTGAATTATTTCAAATTATTATTTTCTGGATGCATTGGTTAAAAATAAAGCCATCCCAAATGCAAAATTCCAGTAACTTTCAGAGAGAAGTGGCCCATACTTAGAAATCAGTAAGCCTGGCTACCTTCATTTAAATCAACAGTTTAACTGTCTTAAGAACTTGAATATGTATGCAATTACAGTAGGATAAGCCGGAGAACTTTAAGATCAGCAACCAACTGTCTGGTCTTGTTTCCCTACAACATACAAATGCATAAAATTATCACTGATAAGGAAATAGAAAGCAATTTCACAAAAAAAAGAAAAGAACCACAAGCCCCATAAATGCCAGTTAGTTACTAATTCTTTCCTAATAACCTAAGGTCTTTGCATTTTAGCAACTCACATTGAGTAAATCAGTCATAATTTTCTTTTTTTTGCTCTTTTTTTTGGCTCTTTTTTTTTCCCTAGAACTGAACAATTGAAACTGACTGAGTAAAGGAAATCTTAATATAGAGTCTCACCAGTTGATGCCAAACAGGATTAAGTTGAAATCTCAGGATTTTGTCAAAGGATTTGCTGATACTGTTCTCTACAGTCAGATCATCTGCATCAAGCTACATGATTAAGAGAGAAAATCATGATAATACTCATAAAATGCATTATCATGAAGTTTCTCCACAACTGGTCCATTTTCAAAACTTTTACCTATAAACATAAAATCTATTCTCTTAACTTCTCTACAATTTTCAATTTCTTCCGACTACTTTGAAGCTTGTCTAAAATCCTAGCAAACCATTTTTTCCCAGTTTCCTTCCCTCTTAACACAATTTTATTTGGTGCAAAAAGGCTTCCAATGTCATGACGAAGTTCTTTAAAATCCAGTTTAGGCACATCCAACCTAAAACTTTCTAGCATGACAAAATGAAATTTGGTATTGAAATTGTAATTAATTCATAGTTATAAACAGGAGGGAAACATCTAATAAATACAATCTATAATAACTTCACCCTTCAATTATCCACATCCGAAAAATTCAAGACATCATCAACAATCTCTCAACTAAATGTTAGATTGTAAATGATGTAGACAATCTCTTTCTTTCAATCTCTTTCAAAAAGACAAAATTTTCATTGATGCAACAGGAGACTCACTGTTGGATTTGCTCTCTTCAGTTCCTTAAGGCATGTATTGATCAGATCAAGAGCTGCTGTTTGAATTGCCAGCATGGAAGGTGTTAGATGGAGATGAAGCTCAATAACCTCTGGCTTAAAAGAAAAAATTTGCACAAATCATGACTAACAGAATGAAACACACTGAGCATTATTTGATTCTTTGACAGTGTGTAATTGTCAGTGTAGAGACAAACCATGATGACTTGTTAAAAAAATAATAAGGGATGCAAGTCTATCCTACTATAGGTTACTCCATACATTTCATCAACTTTCCCAAACCACTGACTTCCCACATTCTTTCAGAAAAGTAGTGCCCAAGGACACAACAAATTGACCAGGGTCCACACTAAAACAAAGACTTAAATCTTGCAAACCCATAATCAAATGTGTTAAACCTGTTAAAGCTTGGACCATAGCAATTCCAAAAGCCACCTCTGATGGAATCCTTCATGATTCAAGTCTAAAATGTGCCAAATTAGAGGTGGACCAAACTACGTTTGGTGATATATTTTTGGATTTAACGTCATATCCTCACCTTCACTTATTTGAAGTCCCAATACTCAATGACTAAGCATTTATATATGTCCAGTCACTGATAGTTAGTTTTCAGGGAGACATTTTTAAGCTTAAAAGATTCAAGCAGATTATGGCTGCCAAAACTCCCAAACATACCTTGTGTTTTTCCAGAAATGCTGAAACTGTTGCATGAAACCTAGATTTAAAAAAGAACAAACATATCAAAAGATTAGATTAATACTCAGTCAATATCATGAGGACTTAAGTACTCAATTTTATTGCTAATTATTGTTTCTGAATAAAATAAACCCACAAGAATCTCTAATCCCTAATTCTACACAGAACAGCAGTTCTGCTGTATTTACACATGTCAAATTATGATGCCATGAAATTGTTAATTTTTGATCTTCCAAAATTAATTAAGAAATACAAATCAGTTCACAATTATATACTGCATGTACAAATTTGGACCAAACAACTCTTCCTTAAATGCTGGTTCCATAATTATCAGACTACATGTAGTTCTAATTCAAATACAAATTTTCTTTAAATATGCAAGTCAATTTTATTTCTGTTTCCCATACCTAGGCCAAAGATATAGTCTTCTTACAAATAAATTCTTCATCACTTTTTCCACTTGAAAAAAACCCGAAGTAAAAGCCTGAGGATTGTCTGATAAGGCTTTGATGAAACCAGTCTGTAAAGAATCAAGCAACAAAGTCAATCAATAGAAAAAAAGGGCTTAAGAAGGGTAGAATGAGGTGTACAACAAACTTCATCTGTATACGGTGTACATGTATATGCACATGTCCTTGTACATTACACATCAATAACCCACTAAGTACATTTTACATCAATTAAACCATCTAATTCACAACCCATCTCTTTCCTTTCCTATTGCAGTACCTATAATAATGAAAAACTGTTAGTAGTACCCACATAAACTCTTGCAGTGGCTATATAAAGTATAATTACATGTACTGTAGTACCAACATGAAGTGTTGTTGTACCTACATGAAGTGTTATAAGAAATTTGATTTGGTTGTCTCAAAATGACAATCAGATGGGAGTGGGGCAACTCCTCATCCAGAAGGGGAATTGATAGTTGCTTGACAGTAGACACCAAATGAGCCTCAGAGTGTTTGTGGTTTTAAGAGATGTTGTCATTTTTTTTTTGTTCTTTGTGGCAATAATGAGTCATAGATTATCAGACCCCTCTACAAGAGTGTGATATAGATCTAGATTCCTCATTCCTCATACATAAAGCAACATTTTTTCTTCTATGAAATAAAAAGGGTATATATACTGTTAATATACATGTACCGATGCTGTGTATGTAATAAATTAACAATAATCAAAACAAAATTTACTAATAGGTTGAACCAATTATTATTATGAGATTCAAGAGGGACACTATCTGTTTTTTTAAAAACTTGATAATACTATTAACACCTTCAGGTGATAAAATTCAGTATCTTTATTAAATCAATGAACATAAACAGTACTTCACCTTATTGTTTTCTCTGTATAATCGAAGAATGAAAGCCTCCTGACAAGATTCTATTATTCTAAGCAAATAAAGACATATTTGATTAATTTCAGTTTAAATTTAAAGTCCAAACTGCAAATCAAACAATTGGGATGTCATGCAATGACTTCACAACAACACTGAATTAAGCACTGCTATCATCAATTTTTTTGTCAAGTGCTTTGCCTAAGGTTATCATGTTTGCAGTCCAAGTCAGGGTTTTCATTGAGTCCCTGTAAAGAGTTTCAAGAGCTCACTTAAATTTTGAAACTCTTTACAATAGCCAATTTACGTTATCAACTCAGTTGATGATATTTAATTACTCTGTTCTACTCTCTTACTGATGCAGCACAACAGTTTATTTAGAAACCTACCCCCTTTTTTCATTAGGTCTCTTGTGTTAGGCTGGGAGATTTGGTGGCCTAAGGGCTAGTGTACATGACTGGAGTAGAAAAGTCTGTCTTCGAGACCTAGCCAGGTCAATCATGGTGTTTTTATTTCAAGTACACTTTAATCTCACAGAGACACTAGCCTAATGTTCAGTGAGCTGGACTCCAGGTCAAGAAGTCCAGGTACAAGAACTGACCAGGTCATTATGTTGTGTTCTTGGGCAAAATACTTTACTCTCACAATGCTTTGCTCCATCCAGGAGTATAAATGGGTAGTGGCTAACTGTCAGCAAAGCCCAACTGGGGGAGGGAGGGGAGGGTAACCTTGCAATGAACTTTATCTGGGGAGGAGAAGTAAATTACTCCTGATTGCATCATGCTATGAAACCAGGATAAGCTGCAGCCAGATGGGTTGCTAGGCTCAAGTACATGTACATACTTTGCCCTTTTTGCTTAATCTAACAGTGCCTAGTATCCACACAAGAATGCAAATGGGTACCAGAGAACTGCTAGGGAAGTCAGACAAAAATAAATGCTAGTAAGCAGCCTGATATTAACCTGTGGCTTTAATATGCAATAAGATGAAGATAAACTCCAGAACTATAATTATAGTACCACTAATGGCTCAAGAGCACACTTTCCCTGGTGTTATTAAACAAATTGTCAACTAGCTGTAGCAGACTGAAACTATTACATACTTGTGAGCACGTAATACAACAATTCCTGTCACCAGATGAATGGGCAGCTTCTTTGTCAGCATGTCTACAACCAAGATTCTTGAAGTGACAAAAAGGACACCTCCAGAAAGATACACAGACTCTCTACAAAAACAAACATTTAACTTTTACACAACAAGCAAATGGACATCGAAAGGCTCTTTTGAATGACTAAAATGACAGTTTAATTGTTTACATCATAACATGTATTAAATATTCTCCACACCATTTTCTAAACATTTCCTTGGGAAATGACAAGTATAAGAATTGTTTGACAATCAAGAGCTGCTTATATTGGTAATTATTTCTGGTACTCTCATGAATATTACTTTGATTCAAGGGAAATACAACAGTAAGAAATAGAGGCCAATTACTTGTAGAGGTTAGAGGGTTTTTTGCCAATTTCATCCAGGTGCTCAAAAGTTGAGAATGATATATCTTGACATTTTAATTTCAAGTCTCCCTGTTAGCTTGAACTTAGTCTTCAAATAACAAATTAGAAGTAACCTCTCTCCTCTCTGAGTTGATATAATAATGACAATTGTCTCAGTAGTAGGCTAAAAGCTCTTAACTTGAAAACTTTTTAAGATAAAAAATTGAGTCATGTTACTTAATATATTGACAGCAAGTACTCAGTCTCTTAATCATTCACTCTCAAGATCAGACTGTTAATTCTCTTGTCTAACTGCTATGCAATTCCTTTCAAATTAGTGTTCAGAATTTGATGTTAGATCAAGATAACCTCTACCTGATAAGTTTCCATATTCTTATTACCTGGGAGAGATTACATGTTAATCACTTAAAGGGTTAACCACTTTAATTAGAACCTTAATTTAACCTTAGCAGTACCCTCCTAACAAAATATATGTTTTCAGTTTAACATCAATACCATCATAAAAGCAGATATTATGCAAAAAGCAACAAGGAGTTATTTCATGATATAAAATATACCTCTCTGAAGAGGTGAATTCAGTGGTGATAACTTTTGGCAGTGGAACATCTGAAGACTTGAGTTCATCAAGAATATAGTCCTGCAAACAATAAGCAATTATTCGATGAGGTTGAGCATGATATCCCTAATTATCAATGCAAAGGTCTGAATTACGAGCCAAAGCTGAACACTGAGGCAGACAACAGTGACACGAGGTTTGATAATTCACATAATATAAAAACCGAATTCTAGATTTCTTTTAAATAATCTGCAAAAGAAGTGCTTCTCTCTGAGTTTACAAAAGTTTGATAGCACCACATGGATGAGGGGCTTGGAAACTAGGCAGACTTTAAACTTGACATGATAACCCAATATCTGCTGCTGCAAATTATTAGTAATTAGTAATTTTTTTTTCAATTAGTCTTGGCCATCTGGTGTAATGCTATTTGTGACTGTTACTTCAGCTATCACTGTGCCTTTCATCCATAAACCTCAGCTATGAATGCAAATACTGAATTTGAGAACTATAATGAAAGGCACTATATGCAGTGTAAAAATAATCATTTCAAAACTCATAGCAAAAGTTGACAAGATTAGACAAAAATTGCGCGAGGCTTCCAATTTTCAAGGCACCTGTACCATTGACCATCTTATGATTTCTTTGTATTCCTCTTAAGTTTAACCCCACATCAGCTTGACACTAGTTCTGATTTAGTCTTCATTTTCTTTAAGTTATGTACATGTGTTTGCCTAGAAAAATCTAAACTTGTTTACAAAAGCAAACTATTTGCAGTTTTCACAAGCAGCACTATTGACCGCTGCTAAGTTAAAGGAAAAGATCTCTCTTAATTTTTTTAACGTGTTGTTGTTGTTTCTTATTTGTTGTTTGGTTATTTATTTTTTTACTAGTTTCATCGGCTTCTCTAAAAATAAAATTCTTTCCAGCCCTGCACAAAAGGGTGTCATCATTGGAGGGGAGGAGGGGAGTTAACGATAAAAAATGTTGTCTTTTTTTGTTCGGATAAATTGCAGCCACATAGGAAAATTCCGACCCGGCTGACAACATTGCACGATTGGACAGGGCTTTTCTTCACGCATCGTAATGATTAATGTGGAGATTCTAGTCAGTTTCATTCAATTTATTCCCACCTAAACTCAAGAAAAAGGAATAGGACCTACCTCTTCCTGATCTGTCGTGTTGATCACAAGGACTAAAGATATGGAGGAAGGATCGCTCGTAACACAATGAATCTTCAAAAAACTCGCGATAACTCGCTCAAAACTCAAACCCCTACAAACCACAAATAACCAATAAGCATGAGGTGCGATAGAGTAAAATAATTGAAACTCTCCTCGCTGGTGTACTTACTTGGCTGTGACAAACAGCCCGTCATCATCCATAAGCTCAAGGAACATAGCGTTTTCATATTCAGATAATGCCGCCATTTTGGTAATCCAGAAATTACCGCTGGCCAGGGAAACATCGCTCATTGCTTCTCAAACCCAGGATGTGTAGTAACTTGCCCTAATGATTCCTGCACTGCGTGATAAGAGTAACCACGGAAAAACAAGTTATAGATCCCTCAAAAAATAAGAAAATTACTAACTGTGACTTAAAAAGTCATATGAGTTGAGTTCTAGCGAAAGAAGCAGAAAAACAGCATGGCTGCCCGAGAGCTAAGGAAAATTTCCGCGTGACTTCATAACCATACGGTATAAAAACTTTCCGATGTTTACTTGAGGCCTTGCCCTGTAAACTTGATATTTGTTTGATTGAAAAACATGGTACGTTTCTCGTTTTTTCGAGAGCGATCATGTAATGATCACGAGAATTTTATTAAATATACTAGGATTCAACTCCGACTGATTTTCAGCTGAAGTAGAACATAGTAATCATGCGGTAAAAGCAAAGCCAAAAACCACTATCACTCTCTCTATGACAGCGGACTCAACGAGTAGTTGTCTTTGAAAAGAATGAATTAAGCCCTGTTGGCAAAACTTCGGTCAGATTTCCATGATATTTATGACACGTTCATCAAATGCGGGGATCGGTTTCCAGCTATTGCTAAAATTAAATGAATAAAGGGGGTAAGTTTCTGTAGAAATTGTGGTGATGCGTCGGTAGGAGAGTATAACAGGGTAATTTAGTATTCGTCAGAACGAAAGACGAAGGGCCAACGCTCGAAACGTCAGCCTTAAACTCTTTACGGTGGCCAATTCACGTTATCAACTCAGTTGATGACAGGCAAGTCGAAGGTCGTCTAATCATTCTCGGAAATGAAGGTTGGATACGATCCAAAGAGGTTCGTGGATGAGTGAATAAATCATTCTCTCTCGAAAAAGCACTGCTTCCCGAGTAACTAAGCTGTGTCACCGTGGTAATAAGATTCTCTATATATTGTCCTGAACACGCTGCACCGCCTCAATTTTTATTCTTAAAATCTTAATATGCGGCAAGACCTAGACTATAAGCAAATTTAGCAAGTTACGTGACTTGTTTAACTTCATATGTACAGTGTCTTTTTTTATTACAAATGGACTCTACACAAAATTGTACTAATAATTTTTCAGAAACAATAGCCCATCTCAGAGGAGAGATTTTTTTTTAACTGAAAGGAGACACTACACACCATCTTATGAAGCGAATGGGTGGGTGAAAACTGACTGAGGAGACTGAGCTGGAAAAGCCGAGAGGTTCCCCTTCATCATTCCATGTCCCGTGTAAATCCTTCACAATCTTCCTCTGTTTGTGCTTACCAACACCTGACATAGGTAAGTAACGTTATGAAATAGAATCATAAAAGTGGGCGATATACTGAAGTAACAATCGAACGAAGGGAATCCTAAAAGTGCACGAGATTCTAACGAAACAATACAACGAGAAAAAACATTTAAAATTGTGCGAAAGGCAAACATCACAACAGAATGGAGGAAATTCATTAAGGTGCACGAGATTCTAATGAAACAATACAACCAGAAAAAAAAATTAAATTGTGCGAAAGGCAAACGTAACAACCGAATAGAAGAAACTAATTAAGGTGCGCGAGACATTATCTTAATAATCCTATGAAAGAGAAACGTAAATGTGCTCGAGATACTAACGCTACAATCCAATGGAAGAGAATCCTAAAATTGAGCGAAGGAATAACGTTATAATCGAATGCACTAGAATCGAATCTTAAGGGCGCGCGAGATAGCACCGCGACAATCGATCCGCGAATGAAAAAGAATCTTAAAGGTGCATGAGATACTAATGTAACAATGGGGAAAGAAAAGCCTTAAATTGTGCGAGTTGTTACGTTTCAATAGCCAGTATGAAAAAGAATCCTTAAAATGCGCGAGATCATGACTCACGTTACAATCGATTGTTTCCGCTTTCAATTGTTACGTTAAAGTAGCGTGCGAGATATTTACGAAACAAGCGAATAAAAGAGAATCCTCAAAGTGCGCAAGAAACAGAGAATCATACATGGGTGCGCGTAGATATGGAATTTCTCTTCGAGTGTTTGACTCGATAGCTCGGGAGCGAGCGCAGCGAGCGAGTGAGATGTCGACTTTAACACAAGAACAGAAATTTCATATCTACAAACAACCATATATTATTTTTTTGACTGTAAACACAATAGCCCTTTACTGACAATAAAAGCCGACTTTATTAAAGAATAAAAATAAGGAAATGACAATTCCCGAATAAACATCGCATAGGAAAAAAGATGGAAAAATACGTTGAATCATGATTACAAAAACAGCAATGGGCGTAATTTTCAACTCACAAAATTCTCATTCGTTGACTTTGTCCTTGCCGACAGAGGAAATCTTTCAAGTAAACGGCCAAATCGGCTTGTGGCAAATCTTCCAATTGTCAATTTTCGTTCTCAGCCGCGAGAAATGCCTTAACCAAAGCCACTGAATACGTAACTCTCGGTTTTTTTTTCGTAAACTGGTTTTCTTTCGCTTCTTGGAAAGTTTGAACTTCACTTTCTGTAAGTGATACGGATTTTTCAGCGTTTTAAGCCGCCACATATAATCCGAGAAAATTCCGACAAACGACCATGTATTGAAAGTGGCGAAGGCTTTGCCGGTCATCCATCAACCTGACCGCGTGGCGCGAGTGACGTATAAGCAGCTGATTGGCGATATCAAATACACGTGAAAAAAATATCGTATCTTTTCACGTTACGGCTTTTCTCGGGGCTGGAAATCCTTGTATAACACCGTAGTTAATACGATAAATAAAGGTAACAATCCAATGAAAGAGAAACCCTATAGCGCGCGAGAAACAAACGTTTTAATACGATGCAAGAGATTCCGAGAGGTGTGAAAACATATAATTAGGTTTGAAGGAACTTAATTTGATTACCAGGAACAAATATTGAATTCAAGTATTATGCCATTAGCATATAACTGGCTTTTACAGTCTGTCTATTTCAGTTTCCATAACAACACAGTCTGACTTTAGAATTGTGCATAACACATTATTCCACATCACACACTGCTGAGCTGAGTAACTTTGTAAAGAACTATCTGAGATGAAGCAGTGCTCAATTGTGACTGCGATCTGTTAGTTCCTTGTCTTCGGAGGGCACCAAAGGACGGAGGAATTCTGAGCCATTTGAAGACATTTTTGATCTGTTTCAAGAACATTCCTTGCCTAAAAGCACCCAGAATTGGATTTATGCAGGAGTTTAGGCCAAGACAAGCAATGGGAAACCAAAATCCGAACACAAACAGAATCTGATTATGGCGGTCACTCCTCAGTTTAATCTTATCATGGATATCTTCAACGGGTACAAAGGTAATGATCAAAATCATTGGTGTTAAAAGTAAGATAAAATTGCTTCCAACAACAAGGGCAATTTTCTTGAGGATGGTGGCTTCCCTTTTCACCCCCAATTGAGAACCTGAGTGGCGAACAAATAGAAATATCCGCACGTATAGCGGGATATTAGCGATGTAAAATGCCACGAGAACGCACAAGCAGATAAGAAATGTGTCTCGTCCCGCCACTGGGAAGCTGCACATCATTGTTGCGCTATAAGAGAGATTGAGAAAGTGAAACTCAGGAGAAATGGCATATGCGAGCGATAGAACCCAGCAAAACACCAAACACATCGTAGCCACCTTTTTTCCCAAACGTCTGTCGGGATTCATGCAGTGTACTATTGAACAATACTTTTCCACAGTTAATAAAAGAGAAGTAACTGCTGCAACACATTCGGCTGAGGTAAATATGGCGGTAGCAAGCGGACAGAGAATTCCATCCCCAAAAACAAGCTTCTCGACTTTCTTCTCAAGCTGAACACTAGAGAGAAAACTGAAAATGTTCAAATTGCCAATGATTATGGAGTAAATCCCAATTAACAAGTCACATAGCGCCATGTTGAAAATCAACAACATGGATGTTGTTTTGCGAAGAGATCTCGCAAGAATGATAGTAATTAGGACTATCAAGTTGAGTAGTATGGCAACTGCTCCCATCACATACGAACTGTAGAATAGTTTCTTCGGAACGTCGATAGTCTTGGTGTTTTCCTCGTGCTTGGGGTGTTTGATCGCCAAAGCAGAACAGCTCTTATGTAGACAAAATATCAAATATCCATGCTCGAAAAATTTCTTTGTTGGTCTTTCATCATTGTGATCCACGTTTGGTGCTAATGAAAAAGGTACCTCTGCCTTGAACAATGTACAATTCGCGCATTTGTCGCTCCAGGTTACACCCAAAACAGTTACGAGAGATGGAATTTTCAAGATGTTACTATCTGGTGTCCAGACACTCCCGGTCACGACTAAGGTCTTAAGGTTTCGAAGCTGGCTGATGACGTTACCTTCCCATTTGTGAAGTGGGTTAAAGCTTAAATCTCTGAAATGTCAAAGGAATTGTCATAGATAAAAAAAAAACGTAGAATCTACATTTACATGTGCCATGCTAAGTACTTTGACAAACCAAACTATTGTAAATACACTTACATGGGTCCTTCTAGAGTTTCAGTTTTCGCATAAGATCCGTTCTCTGGTGAGCACCCCCCCTCCACACCCTTTCCTTCTGCTTCCCCCCGGCCAGAATTCCAAATTTTCAATATAAAATAGGTTACGTTTCAGTGCAAAATATACTTATATTCAAAGCTCACACTAGCTTTTGTTCGAAACATGTTCGCTTTTTAACAATACAAGTGCACCAGTTTTCAACATCAATAGTTGAAAATGAAAGCCGTGGGAATTGAAAAGCCCTCGTTGACCAATAACAGCATTTATATTTGTGTAGTAGATTTGGCAGCAGGAACGTGACAGACTCTGAAAGAGGTTACATAGATTTAAAATTAATCAACTTCGTCTCTAACACGAAGTTGTGGTGATTGCACTAGGGTTAGTTCAGTGAAAAGAAATACATTTTTTCAATATGGCATTGAACAATGGAAAATTTAAAAGCTTAATTTTCTGCCTTTCATAGTTCAAGTTTATTCAAGCAATTGCCTAATCTGTTATATCTCATTTCAAGAAAAAACATTGGTATCCAATCATTTACAATCAGCATATTAAAAAAGCCCTGAAATTGAGACAATATATATACTCACAGAAAAGTTACATTGAATAACCTTCCAAAAGCACCATCTTTGATAACGGATATCTGATTGTAAGCTAACGACCTAAAACCAAAACAAATAATATTGTTATCATTATCATCACTATCATTATTCACCATTACTATTTTTTTGGGCGAGACACTCATAGTTCAAATTAAAAAAGACATGAGCGTTTTTCCTTATCCTTCAGGTAAAGAAATGAGGACTGAGATGCACAACTCTTATCAACTGTGGACGCGTTCGAGAGAAACGGAATACGGCTACAGCGCTCTTAGATGAGTGTCGTAGAACCAAAGCAAAAGTAAAAGACAAAAATAAAAATTATAGGAAGCCAAAGAGACTTTAAGTCATGTGATAACGACCTTAAGTGCGGTAAAACACGTGTAACCAAGAAAAGAATCTTGGTTTAGCTCTGCTACATTTTTGCATCCTATTGATCGCGAGTGTGCAACAAGTTTTCTAGAAAAAAAAACATAGGGTGCAGTTGAAGGAACAAATGTAAACCTATACTTCCCCCACACTCTTCTGAAAATTGCTCTTTTTCTGCTTTTTTTTTCTTTTCGTTTTCTTTCGTCAAGTACTTACAGGTTCACTAAATGAGTTTGATTCACCAGAAAGTCTGTGGGTATGTCCTGTAGGTCGTTCCTCGACAAATCCCTAAGAGATAATGTAAGGTTTGGGGTGGTTAAGATGTAGTTTAAAAAGTAAATTTTGGATAAACAGCGCGGGCGATATGAAGCATCGTTTCGCCTCAGCCGAGACATGCATCATATCATCTTATAGAATTTTAAGCACATTTAAAGTTCCGTCTGCAAATTCAAGATCAAAGCAGTGCAGTCTGGCCCTCTATCGCAAAGGGATTCCCAACCACGCAAATACACTAACTGTTTTTATAAAAATTCTTAACGATTTTTATTGTAAACATTTGGCTAGTGAATGTGCTCTTAAGTAGAACCTCTGTGACAAATATGATACATACGATCGATGACAACTAAGATTTGCTCCGACTGAGAAATTTTTCAGGGAGAAGAATGTTCTCTCGACGAGCACCTCCTAGCGTGTTGCATATACTTTGCACCATCAAGAATTAGGTTTGAAGAAAAAAAAGGAAATTCTGCAGGTGTAAACCTCTTCCACTCTCTGGCTCATACAATAATTCAGGTAATTGCATCAAGTTTTTTTATTTTTTACTATCAATGTTCTTAAGAATAACAGTTCACACAAGGCCGTGTAACTTACAAGGATTCGAAGAGCACCATAGGCTTTGGTGACCCTACAGAACCATTCAGCTGACATCTAGTATTCCATAATCCTTTTGGTGAACAGTCACAGCGTGCGTCGATATCGCAATGGAAGGTAGAGTTGTCGAGGCCCTGGACACCAGTTACCGGATTTCGTAGCAACAGATAAGTGGCAATGAAAAACCAGGGTGTCTCCATGTTACTTCGACTAAAAAGAGCAAGAAGAACGTTAAAAAAAGACTTTTCTTTTAAAAGAAAAATTTTCTTTGTTTCGTCTCAAGCCTGGAGAAAGAGAAATTCCCAGTCCACCTCGACGATTCGAAACGTCTTCTTAAGCTGTAATTACTCAAGAGCCCTAAGCACGGAGTTTAGCGGATTGTTTGCCGGTTGATTTCTATTGTTTAAGTGGTTGAAATTTAACGAGATCCGTTCGTCATTGAAATTCACGGTCATTCATAGAATAATTTCGAAGATAAAGAAGTTATCTTACGCCGGAAAATCGGTCATGTTTCTTCAGCGCTCTACTACTCAGAGAATAATATTTTAAGATAAGAGTCAAATAATTTATATTCAGTTATCTTCAAAAGCTCCGACTTGTGTAAAAGCTTTTGAATGATTGATTGGCATATGCCAAGTTTTATCAACTACGAGTCTCCTCGGAACTGTCTTTCAACTAAAGGTTTGATCATAATTCGAGCGGCAATCTCGGACAGATTAACAGGAACACTAAACATGCGCACCTCATCTCCAATTTTTTTTTCGCCAATGCATTGGAGAGAGAGTGCGAAGTGGCCACAATGTTCCTTTTAGTTTGTTTGAGATTGAAGTTTGACATGATAAGCAAACTTTAATTTTGGCGTAGCAATCAAGAGTAAACATATTTCTAATCAGAAAGAAACTGAATTTAGTTTGAAATTTGAACCACTTTCCTCGCATTACGCAAATTCTCTCCTTCAAACCCGACGAAATGACCACGTGGAGTTACAGGAAGCAATAAGCGCATTTAAGGAATTGAAACAAATGAAAATTGAAAAATTAAACGATAAGGCAGTGTCACTTTCGATATCAAGAAAAATGAGCACTGATCAAAAACCTTCTCATTTAATTTCTTTCTGGACTTACAGGAAATTAAGTCGAAAACCGATTAGCATTGGGCAAATAACGTACATTTTAAAAACCTTTTCATCTTTTCTGGTTGAAAGTCGAAAATGATATTCTTGGCTATTTCTTGGTTATTTTTAACTCAAGGATACAAAAATGTTCATGAACTCAGGCTTACCAAGTGAATAACTTAAACAGTGTTCCAGTCAGTTAAGGCAGTTTTTTAGTCGCGCTTTAATGACATTTAGTTTAGGATTTGATTTTTCATTCATTTCTGTTGAATTTAGCCTTGCAATACTAGGAATAATTCTATTTTTATCGCTTTTATAATTGAAATAAGCGAACTAACAGCACACTTACCGTAACTGATTTTCTCTAGCTCACAGAAATAGCTGTCAAAAGTCAACCAAGCAAACCTGAACTATGCTTGACTGCAATCAGTGGTAAGATTGAAAATACATGTTTGTTTTCCAGCACATGGATGCATAAACAGTCCTCATAAGCACCTGTTAGTCCGGATATTGGAGCCCACTTTTCGTCATTTTCATTAGTATTACTTGTTTTTTTATTATCTATACTACCAGAATGGAAGATATCCGTTTCCTTCCCTGCTAGCATTTCGCGTAAATTTTCCATTAAACATTTTGAAAAGTGATGCTGTTTTTTAATCGTCTAGTGTGGATCCAATTTTAACATCCTTTAGCTTGTTCATCTTAATAACTATTTTGACAGTTTCCGCTTGATATTTACAGAGGCGTTCCTCATTGTAATTATTATCTCTTTCCCAGACTGCAGGATGAATTTTATGTAGGAGTTTAATTCAGTTCAGAGAAATGATTTGTCCTTGACCGGTCTGCTTTGATCAATTTTAAACTCTCTATATTGCACCGGGTTATCTGCTACGTATGTTTTTAGTGAGAATATGGTTCTATATCAAGCAAACCTTGTCGACTTTTTGTATTCAATTCTTTTCAATTATTTTTCCTTTTACAACAGCTTTTTACTCATACTAGGATTTTTTTTATGTCTATATTGCACCGGGTTATCTGCTACGTATGTTTTTAGTGAGAATATGGTTCTATATCAAGCAAACCTTGTCGACTTTTTGTATTCAATTCTTTTCAATTATTTTTCCTTTTACAACAGCTTTTTACTCATACTAGGATTTTTTTTATGTAATTACGTACGGTTTTGTTTCAGTATTGAGTGACACTTGCCAGGGTAAACTTTTAATACAAAACAACACTCCAAAAATGATGGGCGCTCATTCATATTTAACTCAGAAAATAGCCGAAAGCCATTTCAGAGTTTTTGTTCTTTACTGAGCTACCTGAATGGTGTTTGCAATTTCTCTCATCTATTGCTACCAAAAGCGTATGAATTTAATCTTCTGTCACTGTACCGAGCCAAATGATCAGCATTTTGGCGAAATCAGTATGTAACCAAGGAAATAGTTCTTGAATATACTATCGAATGGAAGTTTAACGGAGATCTTCGGGAGTAGATTACATACAAATGTTTTTGGTTTGTTTCCATGCAATTCCGACTGATGCGCTCAATTGTGAAAGAACAGATCGATATTGCTTAACTGATATCACTGAATCCGACACTTGAACATGTAATCACACCAACTATTGAACGTTTCCATTTTAATTCTTAATTTTACGAATCACTTTGTAAGTAACGTATAAGCTTTTCAAATATTATTAGCAAGACCTCCTTTGTCTAAATGTATCTCCTAATGAAATTCTCGGTTTGATAAGTGAGCCTGATGGAAGCATTTTCCTCCCCGAAGGTCTCTTTCGAAACAACGAGCAAACAAATTCTCTCTTACTTTGTCAAGTGACGTCTCTACGCTTCTATTCCTTCGCCTTCTTCTTCTTCTTTTTCCCCTTTTTCTCTCCCCTAGTAAGATTTAGTTACTGCTGCTATAAATCTTTCTTTATCTTTAATTGCATTTATCAGCAATTAAGAATCTACCATTTATTTGAACTGGAAACGACAACCTACTGGTAGTGTTTGTGTGTTGTTGCTTTTTTTTTTTTTCTGGAAGAATCGTCCTCTAAAAATCTACCTCTCAAGATTCAATGAAAGAAACACGATGGATACTCAAAGCCCTGGCTTATGTGTCTACGAATTGCTGAATTACAAGAACTGCGTTCCTTTGGCACTTCAGAGACTCTAATAAAGATTTCTTATGTACTTTTTACTAAGGGATTTGTTAAAATTCAAAACATACTCCAGATATCCTAGATCAGGGCAACATATACCGGTGAAAAAATAGTCTGTAAATCATTCGAAACTAATAAATCAGTTGGTAAGAACTTGCAAAGTTTTTTTGCTTTGAAGATGTTTTTACCGGCTACTAACTTACTGCTACTTGAATCGTAGGTTTTGAAAATTTACTTTCTTAAGCCAAGTTGAAAACTCACCGAGAACAAATCTCTCCAATTCAGCAGTTGATACCCCAACTCAAGTCTCCTCGGCACGACAGAATTCTACACTCGTCGTTTTCTACTGCACTCGTTTCATATAGAAACATTTTTACTGGCGCGGCTTCTCATTCTTTTGAAAACAGCTGCCAGTCGGAATTTGACTTACAAAACAAATTATTTCAAAGCAAGGGCATATTGCCAATATCGTGTTAAAAGTTTACAAATTACCTTTTTCCCGTACTTCATAATTGACTCAACCGATCACGACATTGAACCATAAATGCTCAATCTGCAATTTTTATTAAGCCGTTCTTTAAAAAATGATTTCTTGCCAAACATCTTCTTAAATCTTCTCCTTTTTCGCTAAAGTAAAAAAAACTGGAAATATGCCCACTGGTAAAATCGTATTGAAAACAAGAATTCAAGCTTACAATATTAGGCACGCATGATAAACTTTACAACGAAAATAAAAAATAACCAGGGATCATCAAATTGAAGCAGTTATTAAATTTAACTTTTTCCTTTTGATCTCTAACAAGAAAAGACTTCCAAAAACAGAGTTGCATTTGATTCTCGAACTTTATGTTTCATATTTAGAGGTGTTTTCTTGACAACTTTTCAGTTCGTGTTTAAATATTTTTCCTTTTTCCAAATCGAACAAGACTTAACATTTTTAAATTTCTGGTCGGCACAATGTACTCACAGGAAATTATCCACGACAATAACTAAGAAATGGATTTATTCCGAAAATTAATTTGCAATATACTGGTGGATTCTTTTTGACATCACAAAATCTGAACTGTCAAGGAACTATCAAATACCTCTGGCATGTGATTACGCCAAGAGAACCGTTGAATTGGTCGATAAGTCCAAAAGAAGATCGCATAACTGAAACGAGAAGGTCTGTACTTATATATGTCACAATTCCATTTGAAATAGGTATCAGCACGTAAAGAAGAACATAAGTAATCACGTCAGGAATAATGGCCCGGTGTTATTATGGAAAATCTTCCATAGAGATCTTGCCTTTTCCTTCTGTAATGATAAGGAGAGAAGTTGCAGTTTGTTGAGTAAAGAAGAACGTAATTCAATGCATTATAGCGAAACCGTTACGCAGCAAAAAAAAAAAAATAAAGAGAATTAAAATGATCAAACAGACAGAAAAGACCAAACAAAAGCAAAAAGGAAGCAGTATACTCTCAGCTTACAAAATTACTCTATTGCTTTCTGAACACTCCTTTTCCGTCAAAAAGAAGAGAAAGATAGATTTAAAAGTAAAGAAATAAAAAAAAACATTCACCATGGGAAATAAGTGTTATTGTGAACCCGAAAGTAATCATGAAACATTTTATGAATCTTTTTTCACTGCAGTCTCTATGAGCCATTTTAGATTTGTATCATAATGCTATCAGACAATAATTGAAACTGAATGACAAGAAATATGCAATTTCAATATGGTGCAATCTTCTTGATGGAGGTTATTGGTAACACAACATTTGGAAAAAAAAATGGCAGAAGAGAATTTCTCTTGGCCGTCTCCCTCCTCAAGACATTGTTTTTAAGGGATCACAATCATTGACTACTGTTAAAGTGACAAAAGGACCATGTTCCTCTCTACCCTGGAGTCCACTCCACAGTTAGACAATTCCAATACCAAAGTCACACCGGCTAAAACACAAGTCTGTGACATGTTTCCATTTCTTCTCCTTGGGATCGTACATATCAATTGCTGTTAAAGTGACAGGTGGAGAATACTCCTCACGAGCTGTCCGCCCACCAAACACATACAACAATCCACTGCTAACTGCTACTGACAGCCCAGCCCTTGGGCTGTCCATAGGTGTTACCTCTGTCCATTGACTTGTGTCCAGGTCAAACCTTTCGACACTAGCCAAGGCTCCTTCTGATTCATTGGAGCCACCTATTGACAAAGCAGTAAATATGACCTGTTACTTGCTGCCTGTGAGGTCTGTACAATGCTTAGAAAAAAAATAATGGGATGTAAATAGAATAACAGAGATGGTAAGTTTTGAGCTTGGTAAAGAAATAGGGAGAGATGTTTTTACGTCTTGCCATGAGTGTGGAACAAAGAAGAAATCCTGAGTTCCAATGAGGAATCGAACCTCAGAACTTAGGATTCTGAGCTCCAATGCTCTACCACTGAGCCAAGGCGACTCTGTGGTGAGTGAGGTCTATTACAAAGTTCACATGACACACGTCCTGCATACAACCAGGATCAGCAATGTTAATAGCCTCATGTTTGTAAATAGAATAAGAGAGATGGTGAGTTTTTAAGCATTGAGGTTTGATTCCCCATTGGGACTCAGAATTTGTTCTTTGTTTCATGCTTGTGACAAGATGAAAAAAACATTTTTCCCCTGTATATAGGTTGTTCTAAATACCAAGGGACTGAAGACCTTACTTGCAAAGGCCAACAATTTTAAGAATTTTTATGTCAATGCTGATTCATTTTCTTTGCTTTGAGCACAACATAAAAATTCACAAAAATAAAATTTTAGCTTGAAGTAGAGCAATAAGGGTCAACTATTGTGGAGTCAAAAGAATATTCTCTACTATTTTAAAAGAACATGCCTTGGATGGTTTCAAAGTGTATTTCTTGAAAGGAATTTAATATGAAGAATACTAACTCACTCTCCCTCTACTCAAATTAACCCTTTCAATCCCAAGATCTCATAATTAATTCTCCCTACTGTCTACCAAACAGTTCTTGTGATGTTAGTTTGGAGAATTTGGTATTGGATCAACTAATAATCTCCTAATTATTTTTCTTTTTTCTCATCACCTGTCTACTTGATATTGTATTTTATTGAGAAACATATTGTATATATTGTAAATGTATTGTAAATATATTGTATATATTGTATCACAATGTATTGTATTGTAAGGAGAAATTCTGTCTTGGTTACTCATGGGAGTTAAAGGGTTGAGAGAAACTGTTCGAACACACATGTAAAGACAATAAAAGAATCAAACGACAGGAATCTTATAGTGATCTGAGCATCTGCTGTAAAATTTTTCGGTAACAAAAATTTGAAAAAATCAGCTACATGCAATTGTATATTGAGGCAATCTTTTACTGTACACAAAGTCAAACTGCTATTACCTGGAATATCTCTTTGTTACCACCCATATTGTTGGTTACCAATAAAAAATATATGTATACCTTTTTTAACCATTTCCTTTGGTGTTTACTTACCCATGGCATACAAGACGCTACCTAATGTTGCAAGTCCCAGGTAAGCCCTTCTGTGACGCATGTCTGGCTGCCTCATCCAGGAATCACTGACAGGGTTGTAACACTCAAACACTTTAAGTTCCTCTCCTAGGTCACTCAAACCACCTTAAAAATCATATAAGGAACAAAACAAAAATTGAATGGTATTCATTGTGGGTATGACATATTGATGATGGTAAAAATAAGTAAATTTTTTTATCAGTATTAATGAAGATTGTTTTTTTCTTCTGCAGTATAATTGATATCAGTTGGCAATTGAGCCAAGTTGCTCATCTGGCCTGAACTTATTCCAGTTATCCTACCAAGAAAAAAATTAGTACCATATATCATAAGCAGAATTTACACCCATTTTAATTGGTTCTTACTTTTGACCTATTGGAGGACAGACACATATATGAGATCACCACTGACAGCATTTTTCTTTTTTGACTTATGAAACAAATACATTCCATGAATATCTGTCAAAAAAAGATATTAAAATGTGGCAAAACATTGATGACACACTTGGCTACGCCTCATGTGTCAATTCTTTCTTTACACAGTCAAATAATACCTGAAAGTGACCCACTCTTAGATCTCATGGTTTATTACTAGTCAAAAATAATTAACATTCATTTGGTAATGGAAGATCATTAAACTAGAAGACTTCTCCAACTCCTAAACTTCAAATTAACTTTTTCCTGACTGTATCATCTGCTTAAGATCACAAATGGTATAAATGTGAAATTGAAGGAAAAAAATTACCTCTGACTAAATGACTGTTGCTTTAAATTTGTAAATTAAAGATAGTTATATAAAACTGATATTATGACAGCCTGCATGATTCAATATTGAAGGTTGTGAATTGATGAAATCCATAGAAAAAACCCTGTTCAAACATAACTGAGCAACACAAATAATAATAAAAAATGACAATGAACTTACCAGCCACATAAATTAATCCATCCATTTCAGCCACACCAAGATGAAACCTCTTTGTTTCCACCTTACCAACAACTACCCACTGATCAAGATCTGGATCATATCTTTCAATATTCTCTGCAATCTCTGACCCTACCCAACCACCCATCACAAAAATAAAGTCTTCAACAACACAGACACCACATGCTACCCTGGGTGCAGTCAAAGGTGCAACAACTGACCATGAATTTAACACTGGGTCATAGCATTCCACAGTATCATATATCAAAGAATCATTTTCACCACCAATAGCATATATCAGCCCTCCAATTGATGCCACAGCATGCCCACTACGTGCAAAGCTCATCTGTGCTGTGGTGAAGCTGTCACAGGTTTGTGAAAAGGAGTCAAACTTCTCAACAGTGTAAAGAGAGGATGTATCACTCCATCGCCCTCCCACTGTCCGACTGTAACCTCCAATGATAAAAAAGCACTTTCTTGAGGCCCTTCTTGGTTGAGTGTGCACCCGCTGTTGGCTTCTAGCTAATGATTGGTAATTTCGGTACCCATCAAGAATTCCTGCGAGCATTCTTTTAATGCTTGCACTCTGACACGTGACAAGGTATTGTTCAAGGAATTTAGGGGAGACCAACGGAAGTCTGATTTGTTCCAGAATATTTCCCAAAGCTTCTCTTCCTCTAGATAAGTCATGCACTACCCACCGCATAGCTGCTTCGAATACCTGTTCCTCAGATTCAATTTTCAGCTCTTCTGATGCTAACATTTGTAGCAAAGAAGTCTTAGTGAGTTGTAAAAACTCATCCTGTTTGGAAACTTCGACAAAGTTTCGGTGTATGAAATCCAATGCTGATTTTGATAAATTAAAACAAGAATGCGCATCTGAAAACGTATAGATCCCGACGCAATTCGATGAGTCGAGTTCATGTTTCAAAAAATCGCAACAAATTACCTCGATGTCTTCGATTTGTAACATCTTTGATGCCGGTAAAAGCTGTTGGACATTATCCTCACTGACCTCCACTTTACCAGTGTAGATAAAATCGAGGATTGCATCAAAGATATCGGCTTGAATACCCTGAATTTCGACATGATCTGCAAAGCTTTCTGCCATTCCGCTCGTGAACATGACTTGAAAATAAGCACTCGAGGCACACAAAACGTTTCGATGAACAGGGAACTTCTTGCCCTCGACTGACAAAGTTGCGTCACACATCGAATTCTCTTTCCGTAATAAATGCAACTTATTTAAAATCTTAAACGAGTGTTCTTTAGCAAATGATATTTTATCTATTTTCACCATTCGATGGTCCTCCATTTTTCATGAAATTTTGTTGTTGTCTTCAAAGGTTTGCGGGCTCAATTGAGAATAAAGTAGGGGAGAGGGGTGAAGTGGAGCATTGGTGTGTGTGTGCACAGAAGTGGAAATGTACGAGTACCTCTCAGTTGCCTTAGAAGGCGGAAAATTATCAGTGATTGCTGTAAATAAGATAGGTGGGGCAAGAAAATAGTGAAGCTAGCTTTTTGCCAATCCCATTTGACAAAATTTATCGTGATTTTTCGTTAGAGCTACTTTTTCTTTATATGACCCCCTGGGGAGTGTTTCTTCGAGGGGAGGAAAACAGGGAGGATACTCCGATTTGTGTCATTGTCCACAATTGCTGCATTTTCATGCCCAAGTAAGTTTGAAGAGGTCCAAATCCTTCACATTTTTTTCTTGTGATAAACTTGTGCCTGAAAATTCATCTTTAAACATTCATCCAAAAGTCAAGTAATGGTTACAGAAGGGAAAAATCTTCATTTTACCCTATATTGTTCTGACTTCTTTTTTCTATTCTCTTCTATGTTCCAGAAAACTAGACTACAGATTTCCATGAGGTTTTGTCATTTACATCTTTAACCCTTTAACTCCCAGAAATGATTAATAAGTAACTTATCCCTCTAATAAGTTAACATTATCCAGCTTACAGGTCATGAGGATATTCAATCTTGTCAGGTTGAAGTTGTTTTCTCAAGCTGACACCAAATTCAGAAGGATATAAGTAGCAGCTAGAGGGGAGAATTAACAATCAGATCTTGGAGGTTAAAGGGTTCTGAAAAAAACTACTCAATGCACCATAGAAGTATTTTTTTCACCTGTTTCTTCATGTGATAGCTTACAAAGCAGTCTAAACACTTTCCAATAACTTTGTTATCTTTTTTTGAGTTTGAGATGCCATAAATGACCATCTAGTTATTTAATTATTAACACTATAGTCCTATTTACTCTCTACATTTGGCACTTGTGTTTAATTTAGAGCCTTTCTGTACTAGCAAAACAGTTGTTTGTTTAGACAATTCTGCTCTTGTTGTGCATTCGATATAGGCCAACAGACCATACTCAATATAAATAACTTGTGTCTATTACAATTTACTATATTTACTATATTTTAAATGAAAAGCGTCCGACTATGAAATCTAACATCAAATAAATGCTTCCAGATGAGTTTCATTCTCCTCTAGTCATCATGTAATAATGCACTACAGTATCTACAGTGTTATGTCATCCCACAAAAATTTTGTGCATTAAAAAAATGATTACTAGTCCTTTAAAAGTTTATATTTATTACAGGCAAAACATGTTTTCCTTTTTTACCCTTTACTCTGAAATTGTGATATCATTAGCCAAGATCTCAGGTTTGAGAGCTGCCACAATGTCTTTAGCACTTGGTCTCTCTTTAGGGTCTTCAAAGGTGCAGCAGTGAAATAATTCAATGACTGGAAGCATTGAATTTGCATTTTCAAACTTGGCAGGTAATGGGGGACGTGTCCCTAAAGCTGCCAGGTATTCCTCTGTGTCACACGCACCATCATCCTCCTCATCATCACTGGTCAACCCTGTGTCAGTTTCTTCATCGCTGTCTGAAATAAACAAAACAAAACCAAAAACAAATAAATAAACAAAAAAATGACAATAAACATGTACATTATGGAACTTTGCAACATCGGAGGAATAAACTTATTCAAAACCAGGGTGTGGTCAAAATTTTGTGAACAAAATCTAGTCCTCTTCTGACATTTTTCAGATTTGTCTATCATTGTCTATCATTTGATTTCTAGCCCTACAGTTGAGTCAAGTCATATCACTTACACAGAGTAGTTTAAGTTAAGAGTTTAATGTCCCCAAAATTTCAACATTAGGTAACCATGCCAAAAAACCATTAGTCCTAGGTACCAGTATTCATGTAGATTTTACAACCTTGGAAAAAAAGTTATCAGTTAATTTGCCAACCATCAATTTCATTACATCTTTCATCTAACCAGTTCATCATTTCTTTTGCTTTCATGATTTTCTGATCATTTAGTGATAGTGTGTTTTTAATTATGGCCACCACAAAAAAAAAACAAAAACAAAAAAAAATATCAACTTCTCTGGAATTAACAGTATTTCCACTGATGTTTTCCTCTTAAAGAGGGGAGGGGGTGGGGTGTTGAACCCAGAGATGATCAGATGTACATGTAACTTTCAGTACAGGTACATGTATACGGAACATTGTAAAGGGCAATTCCATGTTACAGGTATTACATTCAGAGACCAATTTTTTGGAAACAAATTTCCTTAACAAAATTTATATTACACAGTTTTTAATTTATAATTGTACAAAAAATCCTCACAGGGTACCAGATTATCAGCAGAAAAGAAACTTTCCTTTCTTTACCAAAGGCTCCCAATGTTTTTGTTTTGAACTCTATTACAGACATTACAAAAAAGTCAACCTATAATTTTATGTGTTCATTTGACACTTTTTTCCCTGTGAATTGACTATTCAGACAAAAATCAATAATAATAAGAACAAAGCTGCTCCATGACTTTTTAAAATTTAGTTGTATCCCTTATTCTGTAATTAGATTTAAAGTTTGAGGTAAAAACTTGTTGTTGCGGATGGTAGACAACTTTTGTTACAGATAGTACACAATAAAAATGTTTTCAAATTACTAAACCAACTAACCACAGATTGCAGTAGTTAAACATTGCATTAATTACTGAAATTGTATTGTTCTGAACTTCTTGTCAGAGCACCATCCATTGACTCTTAATAAGCCAGTTGACACTATTTCAGAAAGTTACACTGCAATGAACAGTATGAATTAACAATTTTTGCTGTAGTATGAAGACAGTCATTACCAGTGCAATGGCCTTTGAAAGTTGAAGTATTACTTTTTTTAAGCTAAATTTCTGAAACATTGCATTTTTTTTTCAAATTTGTTCTTATGGATATTTTTAAAAAAAGTACCGACTCTGAACATATGTCTTTCAGTAAACTTAATTCACAGTTGGACTTAAACTTTTTGAAAATTTATACTCCTCATGTTACCATAGTGTTGCTAATGTTATGTATGTAGTTGTTGTTATGGTTATTGTTATTAGTGTTTAGTTAAAAGCACCGTAAACTTGGATGTGATAAATTTGAACAAAACTGGTTTGTATATAGCATTTATTCCTCCCAAAAGAATTACTATAATAAAAGCCATGCAGCCATAATGTCTGTAAGGTAACGTCCATAATGTAATGTCCATAACATAATGTCTGCAACATAAAGTGGGCTTCATTTTTTTCAGTGTTTTTCCAGGATTTTGATAATTTACTGCACTTAAGTTTGGGCCCCTAAAAACAAAAAAGGAGCTAAGCTTACAAAAAAATGAATTTTATTTTCGAGAAAAGCAAAAAAAGACTCTTTTTGTTACGGACATTACACAAAGTCCATAACAAAATTGTTACTTGCTCTTGTTTACGATGTACATCCATTTTGGAAATATTCTTATCTGCAGGTTTACCTTTGTGTTGAATTCTATTAGTTTTGTTCCCCTGGTGAGATTTTGGGAATAATTGTGTCTTACTTAAATCATTTTAGATCTTACAGCTTGCCAGCTATTTTCACCCACTTTTCACTAGATAAAAATAAACAGCCTCTATTTGCCATTTTCTGTAAAGTCAACTATCAGATTACTATATTTTAAAAAATTTAGGGTCTCCTCATTCCAAAAATCCATGACTGGGCTTGATATAAAATATTTTAAATTTCACCATTTAAGCAGTTCTAAAATGAAATGGCAGTCAACTTCTCTTGAATGAAAAATATTTCCACTGAGGTTTTCCTCTTAAAGAGGGGGTGTGTGTAACTTAACCCACAGATGGTGTAACTTTCAGTACATGCATACGGAACATTGTAAAGAAATGGTGTTCAGAGTAACTAAACTTAAAATCAGCTACCTAGGAGTTTTTTTTATAAAAATGTGCAATTCCCTTTTCTTATTTTATTGGTGGACGTTAAAAGCGATTAAATAGTTTTAATTCTGCCAAGTTGTTTTCCACCTAGGAAACAAATGGGCAAGATTTCCGCCAAGCCCATTATGGCAAAAACTATAGATTGTATTTGGGACTGTAGTTTTGTGTTCAAACAATATGGGTTTATATGGAGATCTTTCCAAGAGAAAAAATGGAAAGTTATGATCGTAAGTTTGGATAACCCTTAAACTTGTCTTATGCTCCTAAATGGAGGTGCTTTGAACCGAGCATCAAGGTCAGAGTAGTATTACAAATCCAATGGGCAAGAAGGGCGAGTTGAAAAAACAGTTCGGCTTATTGATTGTAAAGTTACAGCGAAAAAAAAGGTCCAAATTTTACTTCCAAAAGTTTGGATGAAGCAAAACTCATTACATTTTGTCTCACTAACCTGCAAGCAAGTCCACATGAGGTACATTCAAAGCTAGCATCTCCCAGATTAATAAACCATAAGCAAAGATGTCTGCCTTATCTGTGATAACTCCCCCCTTCAAAGCTTCCTTACATTTCCACGGCTCTGTGCCGATGTATCTACCTCCAGGATTTTTCAGTCCGCTCAGATCATCATTCAACCACAGCGCCACTCCAAAATCGCACAGTTTGACAGCCTCAAAATCACCCCTTATAAGAACATTACCACTTTTGATATCGCCATGGAGGATCTTTTTTTCGTTGTGTATATAACTCAAGGCATTGGCAACAGACCAAGAAACTTTCAGCATTTCATCGTAAGTGAAATCTTCTTCCAGATACGCTTTTTCTTCGACAATGTCTTCGAGAGCTCTCTCGCAGTCTTCCATTGCAAGGCAGAGATCGCCATCCACACTCCCCGAGATGGCACGAAAACCGACAATATTTGGATGCTTCAGTTGTCTCAAAATGCTTGCTTCTAGAGCGAGTCGTTCGCTTATCCCTGATCTTGCCTTCTTATTTACTTTTTTCACGGCCCAAGGCGATCTAATGCTGTTGTTGCTCGGTTCGCGTTTGAATCGATAAACCGAAACACCCGTGCCATGACCGAGTCGTGTCATGAAAGGAGATGGAGGAATCATGAAAGGAGACTCACTGTAGGGTGACATTTCGGCCTCCTCGCATAAGCGACTTCCAAATCTTTGGCTCACTGGCGTAGAGAGGTCGCCCATGTTCGAAAAAGAGGCGCAAAATGGTCTCAGTGCTGTGATAGTAGTAACTCCTCTCTGCTTTTTAGCAGTTTACAGTTGTCAGATTTCAAAAATTCCGCCTTTGCTATTGGTCAGGGCTCCCAATGGTTCATGGGACTAACACAGCGGTCAAAATGATTGCACATGCGCACCATAGGGAATAATGTCATAACAGTAATCATGAAGAACTAAGTGAGACGTTGTTTTCCGCAGTTTCTAGGGAAAGTTCGAAGTTTCTAAGGCCAAGACTAATACACAATATTGTTCTGGACTTTACCCACTATGCGTTAGTTTATACTTTCGTGCCTTTTTTAACACTCTGCACGGCGGCGTGATGAAGTCGTCCGTGAACTTGGCCGTCGGCTGGCTGTAGTTATTCTTTGCTGTGTTCTTAATGGAGTTGCCGGTAAACGCCGAAGAAAATGTGTGAAAAACAGGGAGAACTAGAAACACACGAGATATTTGTAACGATCACAGGTCTATGTTTATAGCGGACAGTAGACAGTGCAGCAAGTAGTGTGGAAGAAGGTTTTGTGGTTTTCCTTTATCACCGAAACGAAGCGTCCGCGTTTAACAACAGTTGGGATATCGCACTATAACATAAAAACAAGAGTTAATCTTTTCTCCAAAATCTTTTTCCATTTGTCTTACGCTTTAGAATAGTTTGGAGTTTAAATTAATCTCCTTTTCCCGACCTTATTAACTTTATGCTACACCCCTCTTGATATTTTCAAACTCACGTGCATGCGCGTTGTTTGACCGCTGTGCGCATCGGAGTATATCAGACAAAGCCGCCATATTGACTTTCTTTAATCGTTCTTGGATCTTCTAGGCGCTACGAAATTGGTTTGATCCTTTGTTTTGGCGTTTTCTAGTCATGTATCAGCAAGAATACAATCAGAACTACGGCCAGCATGGATCGTACAACCAGTATGATGGACATCATGGAGGCCACAACAGTAACCTGGCTGAGAATAACTCATACGCACCTCGCATTGTTTTGGATGATTATAACAGTGACCTGAACTTTGTAGTTGAGCCCGGTGGTGTGACAGGATCCAGTTTGCACCAGGATGGTTTTGAATATATGTGGGCTGGAGCGAGGGCAACTCACGGTGTGCGGACTGGCAAGGTAAAAAGATTGATTTATTTGGAAAGGTATATATATATGTGCAGGATACCCATAAAATTGCCGGAAACTCGGTGGACTTCTGTTATTTTGAGAATTCTTAATTGTGTCTGGACATCCTAAGGGAATATCCGATCACATATCGAAATGTCAATGTGTGAAGGATGTAGTTGGAGGTCTAGTCAGTTGGTATGAATTAATTTATTGGCGGCAAGATTTCCCTATAACGCCATACCTCATTGCGGTTATTTTTCTAGATCTAAAGAAAGCTCTTGTTACTGTTTAGCAAAACACTCCTCTATGTAAGCTTGACCTTTATGGTATATCTGCGAATTCACTTATTGGTTTCAGTTGTATTTGGAGAATTGCATATAACAATGCTCAGTTAGTGGGTCCTTATCTAACAGGCATGTATTAACCTGGGGTGTCCTTCAGGGGACCATCCTCGGTCCACTTGTACTCTCATTATACATAAATGACTTTCCAATTGTTTTTCAAACTGTGAATCAAGTATTTAGGCAAATTACATGCATATCACATTTCCAGATAATGATGTAGGCAACTTTGAATCATGTGCATACTTGGTTAAACACAAACAAACTTACTCTAAATATGACCAACACTGAATTTATACTGCTAGGATCTGGCCAAGGGCTAAATACTCCTAGTGCTTCCTAGTCAGTCACATTGATTATAATTAATATATAAAATGGTTTGATCCTTTTTTTAATAGCTAATCAATTGCCAGTGATTTAATAAAGTTTACTGATTGATTGATCATTATGCATATAGTCATTTGCTTATTTAAAACAATGCTAATAACAGTTTTTAAATCATGTAGTGCTACACGAAAACCTTTCCATATCACTCAACAGTTAATGGTGAGCTAAGGGTTTTCTTTCTCGCAAAGAGCAATCAGATTGTTAGCTGAATGCAAGACTCATAGAATGTGTTAACTCTTGCCCTGATAAAATTTGTCTATTGACAGTCAACGCTCAACTAAGCTTTGCCTGATTGACAGTGTGATATCTATATCCCATAGCATGAGTTTGTAATAATCAGAATGGACTTAATGATACTTTGACTATTGTCGATTTGTTAAATGGAACAAAATGATAATTATTAAGTCAAAACACCAAATAAGTAAAGATTTGGTAAAACATTTGACAATAAAAATCTGCGATAAAATATTATAAAGCATAACATGACGTTTCTACGTTTCCAGAACGTCATTATCAAGTAAACTGAAATAATAAAATCTCGTATATATATAATGAAGCGGTGAATAAATTACAAAGCGTTAAAAGTTAAACAAAGAGTTTGGCCCTAATGGAATCGCTCTGGGTGTTTAAATTGGGCCTTATTGTTCTTATGTACAGCATTTCATAAACAAGACAATCCCATTTCGTGCCACATTTTTTAAGCATTCTAAACTGGCTCTCATTGAGTAAGTCAATGTTCCCATGGGCATCTCTCAGGTGGCGACCAATGGCAGAGTATCGATGATCAGCAATGCGTTGAAACAAATGGCGCGTCGTATATCCGATGTAATTTGAATCACACAAATCACATTTAAAAATGTGATTTGTGTGATATTGTATGATATTGTATCGTATGATATTAAATGTCGTCGTGTTATGCTCTATAATATTTTATCGCAGATTTCTATTGTCAAAATACCAAATAAATGTTGTTAAAGAGATTTAAACAAATGCAGGAGTGATTTTTAATAACTAAAGGGAGGAAAAATTGTAAAGGCCAGACTGATTTTTGTTGAAAATGATTCTGTCTCATTAGAAGAATTCCTTTTGGTTCATCACAACCTGACAGGTGTGCCTTGTCCTGGTGGATAATATGCCATGTGGCTGAGACTTCTTGTAATGCATGTTACATAGCTTGTTCATTGTCAAGTAATAAGTACAGTGCTTCACCTTGCTTTAAGTTCCTACTGTCATCTTTTTTATGATTTGCAGGTATGCTTTGAAGTTCGTGTGCTAGAAAAATTGCCAGTAACAGTGCCAGGAACAGAAACAAATCCACATGTTGTGAGGGTTGGATGGTCTGTAGATGAAGCAAACCTGCAGGTTACTGTTATTCATGATTTTTTCCTTCTTAAAGTTATTTTTTGAAAAAATAATTTAAAGCCAAAATATGCTGAATTTATCCAGGAAGGATCCATGGACAACAAGTCTGTTTTCCAGTCTTTTCGATTCTTTTCAAATAAATATCCAAGCTTTCTTCTGCACATTCTGCTGTTTTTCAAGAGAAATGAGCACCTTGCCCCTAATAAGCACCCTCCCTTGTGGCACCTGAATTAAATAAGCGTCCAGGCGCAAAATCGAATCATTACTAACGGTAAATTCGTTTCTTCACCTGTACTATATACAACATATATGATATACAATAAACAACAGGGGTTAAGTGCACTTCTCTCATGAAAGTTGACTTATAATATGATTTGGTCAACAAAATAACTTTTATCATATATTAAAGTTCACACGGCAACCAGGTGGACAATCAGACATGGTTTGATGCTACTCTGGTTTACAGATTTAATGAATGTAACCGAAGAAGTTACAATTCATAGACCCAACGTTTCGACACTCCTGTCTAGTGCCTTCATCAGGGGTGATCTAAACTCTGCAACAAGAGGTCCTTTTATATGATCACTAATTAGCGGCCTTTTTCTGACGAGGTGTAAATAGGCGTCATGAAGCAAACCGCCATCGTCACGATTTAAAGGAGCGTGGGCGGAGTTAATATGCCAAGCCTCCAAACAAAGGCGCTGGTGGTAACACCGATTAGTGGTGATAATTTTAGAATTATCCCACCCAATTGTATGGTTAGTTAGGCATGTGTGCTCCGATAAAGCTGAATTTTCCTTTTTGTAAAGGAAAACCGCTTTTTGGTGCTCTTTTAACCGTGTACTAAACTGACGTTGGTCTGTCCGATGTATTCGTTGTCACAGTCATTGCAAGGAATAGAATAATTGGCGTCGGTTCGTTGTTCTTTCATGACAGGATCCTTAGGTTTGGCGAAAATATGCCCCAAAGTCTGAAAAGGTTTTTGCGCAACTTTAACGTTGTGGCTATTCAAAATTCTCTTGATGGGTTCCGTAACACCCTGAATGTAAGGAATAACAGCAAAACCATTCGCTGATTCCCTTTCATCAAGAGCGTTACTAGTTGTAACTGGTTTTTGGCAGTTACGGAGAAAGGTTTTTGTATAGCCATTTGCCTTTATGACATTGGAAACATATTTCCTCTCCTTAGCCTTCGAATCGAGTGAGATGGCAGACAGCCCTCCTAAGTAAAGTTTTGGCTACAGACGTTTTATGGCAAATAGGGTGGTGAAAATCGAAAGCGAGGTATTTGTCGGTGTGGGTAGGTTTACGGTAGACACGTGTCTCTAAATTACCCTGAACCTTTCTGGACACATTTAAATCAAGAGCCCCTCTTGATAACTTCTTCGGTTACATTCATTAAATCTGTAAACCAGAGTAGTCTCAAACCATGTCTGACTTTTATCATGTTGCACTGTTTAGGTCGGAGAAGACAAGTTGTCTTACGGTTATGGTGGCACTGGCAAAGTTTCTGTAGACAACAAGTTTTTTGACTATGGTGAGCCATACTCTACTAATGACACTATTTGCTGCTGTATCAACCTCGATTCTAATCCGAGAGTTGTGCTTTTCACCAAAAATGGAAAATACCTTGGTGTTGCTTTCCGTCTTGGTGCTGAAGCAAGTGGAAAGGCGTTTTTCCCTCATATCACCGTTAAGAACATGCGCCTTACGGTCAATTTTGGCCAGTATGAACCATACTTTCCACCTCTCCAGGGATTTAGCTTCATCTCAAGACTACCACCACAATGTTTGCAACGTGGCTCAGCAGGTCCGGTGTCAAGGAGCGCTTGTGAAGTTATCATGATGGTAGGCCTACCTGCGGCTGGAAAAACCGTCTGGGCCGAGAAATACGCCCGTGACCATCCAGAGAAGAAGTACTGCATCCTTGGGACAAACTCTATCATGGACAGGATGAAAGTTATGGGTTTGACGCGCAAACGGAATTATCACGGACGGTGGGATGCGCTCATTAAACAAGCTACTGACATCCTGAATAAAACATTAAAAATTGCCGAGTTGAAGAATCGCAATTATATCCTGGATCAGACTAATGTGTACTTCAATGCACGGAGAAGAAAGATGAATAACTTCCGTGAGTGCCGCAGGATTGCGGCTGTTGTTATCAACACCAACGAAGTTTTGAAAGAGCGAGCTTTGAAGAGAGAGGAGGAGGAAGGCAAGGTTGTCCCTGAATCGGCGGTCATGGAGATGAAAGCGAACTTTGTGCTACCTGAAGTCGGTGAGATTTTTGAGGAAGTGTGGTATATTGAAGAAGACAAAAATAATTCTGAACGTCTTGTAGCCGAGTTTCAGTCTGAAGGAAAGGCTTTCAAGGAAAATGAGAATAAACGAAAGCCAAATGAGGATAAAAGTTCATCCTCGGATGTCAAGCGATACCGTAACGACCAGCAAGGACCTTCTGTGCCTTTGCCAAGAGGATCACAAGGTCAATACCCAGCTCATAATGATCGTGGAGGTTTCCAGGGAAATTACCATGCGAGAGATGGCTCAAGCAATGTGCCTGGTCGTGTTCATCCACCGGGGAGCCAAGGAGTATCTGGGAGACCCTACAATGATTTTGGTCCTCCCCTGGGACACGCAAGACCAGGAGACCAATGCAGAGATTATGGCGGTGGTCCTCGCAAGGGGTACAGTAACCATTGGCGCCCCCAAGGAACGTACGACTCTGGGCCTCAGAATAGGGGCAATGGTTATGGACTTTCTTACAAACAGCAAGGAAGCTACGGGGGTAACTATGGTCACAATCAGGGACCGTCATATGTCTATTCTCCATATCAACCGCCCAGCAGTGGCGACGCTAGATACAACCAATCAGTGCCCGCATATGGTCAGCAGTATGGGCCAAATTACGGAAGCCAAAATAATGCACAACTTTACCCCAGGGATCATGGATATTATGGAGGGGGAGGGCAGGTGCCCCAGGGAGGAAGAACGGACCAGTATAGGTATGGTAGGGGTTATTAGACTTTCCCATTGCTAATTGTACATGAAGCGCTGCAAACAAAAGCCGTTCGGCGACTACGGTGGCCTAGAACTGTCACGGCAAAACACCAATAATTCACGCCAAAACAAAATTAACTCACGGCAAAACAAAGAAAACGAGTTGGTCAGCGGTTGTTATTTGCATTTGAAATGGTACGTCGTGTAACAGTAACACACTCGCTCAAATAACCGCCATTTTTCGAGCTCACGATGTTTTGCTTGGTTAGCATTAGATTCCATCCACCAAAACCACCTTGGTCGAGAGGGACTGAGATGGAATGATGGGAAAAAATTACGAAGCTACGACAACATGCCGACTTATCCCGATGACCCAAGTGTATTATTTGTTTGGGAAATTGCGTCAAAACTTTTTACTAAAGAAATGGTAAGTATTAATTTATTGTTCGATTGTAGTATTATAAAACATTTTACGCAATTTTATGCAGATATTTCACGTATTTAAAAGGTGCTTAGATGTTAAGTAGTTTTGGTGGATGTCATTAGGGAACATCCACCAAAACTTTGACCAAAACCATCAACAATATATTTTTTAAATTTTATCTATAGCCATTGTTAGATGTTCAGGGAGACAAAAGATTTATACCACTAATTATCAGTTAGTGCTCTGGCTAATTATTTTTTATGGTGCACAATTGCTGACCGACCAAACGTTCATAATGATTATCATAACTCTTAACACATAGAATAAAGTGGTTTTGGTGGATGTTTCTCTCCATCCACCAAAACCACCACAGAAATTTCTGCTACTTCCTTACAGAAGACTGATGTGACCTGCTATTTGGAGTACATAACCACAATCTATTTCTTTGTATGTAGAGATATTTTGGAAAGTTCTTGAGTCAGCACCTTTTATTATTGAAACCATAATCATAACATGGTGCATAATATAGAATACAAAAGGTTCTGGTGTGGTAATCATGTAATCGTGAAACAGGAGAGTTTTTAACTGACTTAAACTGATTTAAACAAACATTTGCAACAAAATTCCAGGTCCAGAAATTTCTTCCACTATTTCCGCCAAAATCATAACCTTTAAGTACAACAAATCAGCACATTAGTAATTGTTATCAGGGGTCTGAAAATCCCATAAATCTTTCACATTTATTTCAAGTAACCTTTAATTTCACATGGATGAATAAGTATACACTCAACATGCAGAATGTCTTACAGTTTACAAACTATTTCCCTTTTTATGGATAGACAGTGAAAGGCCTTTGCCACATTGGTGAATCAAACCATTGTATACCATGCATTTTGTGATAATTGTTTGTTTTTGCTCACAATACCCAGAAAAATGGAGGGGATAAATTTAAATAGCAAATTCTATGGTTAAAATTAAATAACATTGGAAGATCAAATTAACTTTGTACTGTTTAAAATTCAGTTTTGGTTTCTTGCTTATTCCAGCCTCTTGATATTCAAAAGCATTCCTTGTCATTTTTGTGTTCTTCTGTGTACATAACTTGAAAAATAAACACAGAGAAAGGAAACCACAAAGGATTAAACTTGAAGCTAAAGCAAAGTTTAAGTTGAGCCATAGCTGATCCAAATACTGAGCACTTTGTATTGTAACCCATTTAGCAGTAAAGTTTATCTATATGTCTGCCAGCTTGTCACAAGTCTTACCCCTCTCCTTCAAAAGTCTCTATAAATAAATTTTTCTTTGTGGTCCCTAATTGATGATTAGTATATTACAGCTCCTCAATTTTCCTCTCTCAAGTCAAGGTTACTCTAAATTTAACAAAGTAATGGACTTGATAAAACTCAAACTATAACTCAGCTGGCTGCTACTTGCAACCTTAATTTCTAGATATCAGTATACAATAATCATTATGTTATAAATAAGAACCCTAATGCTTAATTTTGCAGTGATCACCTTCCTCCTTTTCATTTGCAGATCAGACTGGAACCTCTATAGGTGTGTTTGCTTGTTTTGAGTGGGGATGGAAGAAAAGGAGTCATGCCGCATATCTGATTTATTAAATCGCATTTGTTCTGTTTATACATGAGTAGAACTACCTTGTTCTCTGAAAAAAATAAAATTTCTCGCATTTTTATCTGTGCTTCGCAGTCAAACTTCCTTGTGTCTTGGACAAGAAATCTTATTTTCTTGAAAACAAAATCTTTGTTTCCAGCCTTCTGTAATAGGTAAATATAACAGTGTAAGATGAGTGACAGTGTATTTCTCAAGTTATTTTTTGGAATGTGACAAAACGGAAGTGTCATAGTGTGATAAGGGGCAAACATATGATTGCTTGATAGAATGCAAAAAATGCAGAATTGCATATATTTTCTCCTTTGTCAGCAGCATATGTTAGTGAAAAGTTCTTACAATTGTTAACTTCTAAACCATCTTCAATTTAGCCAAGATTGAACTGTTATCACGTTTGTCATAAAAGTATTCTGAGATCAATGTCATATGACCCATTCATGTATTTGACCTTTCAAATTAGCAAGCCATAGTTGACAGAAACACAAAGGTTGAGGATAAAAAGAAATTATTATATACAGTACTTCTTCTGTATCTTTTCGTTTCCTTTGCTCTCCAGCTGTTCAATCTATGCCGTGCTGGCAATTGAACACTTTCCTTCCCAAAATTGGGAAAGGCACACCAGTAAAAAACGAATTTTTGCTCATTAAATATCTCATGCATCTTCCCCCAGTATTTTGTGACTTCTGTCCGAGGAAGGAGGTGTAAGCATTAAATTAACCCGAATGATTCCACGATTGTGGTATCATCCAAGCCATGCCAGAGGACTTGAACTAGACAAACTAGTGAGAATGCAAAATAACGATAGCAAAGCTTTGTAATGCTAAAGAGCTATATCAAATATATATAAATATATGTTCCCGAAACCTTTGACAGCTTTAAAGAAAGAAAACTTCGTCGTCAATCCTGTTTCAAATTCCGCAATAAGTTTAAGCGCCTCATCAACAGAATTTACGTATCCTAAATTATCTGCATGTCTACCATCAATGGTTCGCGACTTAAAATTCTCGCTATGCTGTTTCTGTTTGTTCCTCAAGAATCATGGGATTTACAGCTTCGGATGTTCGGCTACATCACTTGCGGATTTCCGAGAATCTTCGGTTATGTTTTGCAAGTCATTAAATATTCCATCTCAGTCCCTCTCGACCGAGGTGGTTTTGGTGGATGGAATCTAATGCTGACCGTTTTGCTTCGCATGTGGTTCGGTAGTGGATGAAGATGCAAACTTTTGTAAAAGCTGTGGTAGAGGTACGTTTTTTAATTCTAAGTGTTCGTAATCGCATTTCTTTTAGTTCCAAATAACGATAGGCGTGAGAAGCTACAAATTAGCTGACTTGCACGTATCTGGAATGAGATTGTGCATGTAGCCTGTGTGTAAAAAGAAAACATTCGTAATGATGAATTAAGGATTTTTCAACAGGTAGAAAATATTGTACGCCTGCAAATAGTCAGTCAAATATATTGTTTTCTCTTTGTATTGTATTGTGTTGTACTTGTTAAAAGGTAGAAAAAGTGGCCTGTGTTCATCCCTCTATTTTTGTACATTGACGTTTAGACAAGGAAGAAGACTCTAGCAATGAAGTTGAGGTGGAGATTGATGAAGAGACCATTATCAAATATTGTTTTTAACGCAGTTTTAGTTATGAAGAAATCATTCATTTCCTTGCTAAGCGTCATGACCATGAAATAAGTAACAGCACACTTTTAAGGCGATTAAAAACATATGAACTCAAGAGAAGGAGTTTTTTAAAGCGGATGATTCTGGTGAGGTTTTAGAGGCAGTTAGAAAACGTATCCTTGAGATTATCCATGGACCTGGATCATGTGGGGGATACAGGACGGTATGGCACACCTTAACGATAGAAGACTAACGAACCACACGCGGAGCAAAACATCGTGAGCTCGAAAAATGGCGGTTTTTCGAGCGAGCAGTGTGTTACTGTTACACGACGTACCATCTCTCATGTAAATAACAACCGCTGACCAACTCGCTTTCTTTGTTTTGCCCTGAGTTTGTTTTGCCGTGAGTAAACTTTGTTTTGCCGTGAGTAAACTTTGTAGTGCCGTGACTTTGTTTTGCCGTGACAGTTGTGGGCCACCGTAGGTGACAGTAGTAATAAAAAGGTGGTTCATTTTTAATAGGAAAGCTTTTAAAGTGGTTAATATTTCTGGTTAGCTTCACGTAACTAAAAACAAATTTGTCCCAGATCGACTAGTATTAATTTTTTAAGGATTTTACTTTTTAGAGGATTTTACGGAGCGCTGTGCTATAGTTGACTGAGCTTTCTACCTGTGTTTGCTTAGTAACTTACAACTCAACAGAAAAACGAACGCTGGTTTTTTCAACACTGTAATCAAATTTTATTGGGAGCTGATGACAACTCCATCTGATTAAGGAGAATATGTAAAAAGGCAAAATTGGTATCTAGCAATAATTTTCTGCGTGTGTTTTTGACTTATTTTAGTGTTGGAAAATGAATATATCGTCATAAGCCATTTAGTTAATATATATATATATATATATATATATATATACATATGTATAGAAATTTTTGTGTACTTATGTATGTATCTATAAGAAGCCAGTGGATAATTTACTGTTTCTTTTTCTAATTATTATTATTTCTTACTGTGAGAAAATAGTTTATTCGACTCTACAGAATATTCCTATCAGGCTGTTATTGATATTATGTAAGTTCCATACTCTCCTATAGCGAATGTGACATGAAAATAGATGTTCAGTTTGTACGGTAATTGGAATTTGTGGTAGAATATTTCAATTATCTTACGGCAAGCTATAGTTCTATTACGTTAATCCGTGTGATAAAGAAGAAAGTAAATTGACTTTAAAGTCAAGTAGTGAAAGTGAGAGGTCACTGCTGTGAACTCTGGTTTCTCAATTTCAAACCTCAATTTAAGTTGCAGATTATTCGTTGCATGGTGGAATTGGTCTGCCATTTTCTCACCAGTTGTCGAGGTAAATGTCGTCAAAATATCCTCAGTATAAGCATAGACACTGGTGTGAGGAGAGGGCAATGGTTTCTAGTCTGTCCATGAATAGGATGGCCAGAATGCTTAAGATGTTAGAACCTATAGGTAGGCCTTCTTTCTGGCGGAAAACTCGACTATTAAAGAAGAAGTACATGTTGTTTAGCGTAACTGTGACAAGGTCTATTATCTCTAGTTTGGTGGGATGGAGTATTTGGGTATAAACTCTATCGTTTGGGTCGGTCATGATGATGGTGATGGCTTATTGTACGGGTCTTGAAGTGAACAAGGATACCATATCGAGGCTGCATGGATATGGTTGCGTTTTACTGGTGATAAAATCGCCGGTTTGGATACACTTGAGCTCAAGGCTGTTTTCTAGATTTGCTGGGACGTCCTTCAGCTTTGGTTTAAGGGCATTGGCGAACAGCCATGAGATACGCTGGTTTGCTCCATTAGTGTTAGATATAAGGGGTCGTATTTTCATATCTGGACCAGTCTTGATGAGATGGTAGAACAGGGGAGATGGCGTTAGAGTTGATGAAGCTTTTCCGAATAAAGGGAGGGAAATGTAGGTAGATGCTTTTCCAAGTTGAGTTGACTTTGTTCAGCCTATTGAGGTATCATATGTTAGTGTTTTTTAAAGTACAAATAGAAAGTGACCACCAGTACAGTCGTCGATGCACTTCGTTATACTTCGACGGTTGAGTTTGAACATTAATACCCACCTTCAGTTACCCCTATGCGATTGGCTTTATCCAATGCCAAATTCTTTCCTTCTGATCACGTAATTCTTTCTTTTTTCCAACGCTATATACTGTAATTTTTGATTCCTTATTTCATTCTTTGACGCGGGAATATCCGATGGACATACCAGAGGTTTTAATCACTAACAAATGCAGCAATCACATCAATTCCTAGAGTATTTTTTGGTCAAATTCTCTCTGAATATTCAGATTACAGACTACAGCTCAATTACTAAACAAGAATATATGGGCCGCAAAACAACTATCTTTCGCCGTAAAGTTCGAGTTAAGTCAGTACAAATTAATTCTAGTTAGTCAACAAGGCAAACTTAAAAGCATCGGTTTCATTATCGTTTGATAGTGCGACAAGAAAACTCCCTTTTATCTCTTTCTTAATGAATGAAAAGCATGCTATTTTAATAACCTGTCATCTATCAGGGCCGGTAATTAATATATATATTCCCACTGTATGTTAGGAAACCCTGAACTCGAATAAAGCTTTGTAAAACGACCAAGAATGGAAAAAAGGGAAAGTGAAGGAAATTTAGTCGGTGGGAGGTGGTAAACAAAGAACCAATAGCACTAGGAAACACCTTTTTGATGCACCATAGGTATACACCAGCAACATAAGTTCTCGTTGAGAATTAATATCAGAAATACGATCGATCGAGAACAGCTCGTTCAACTATGTTATTTAGCTTCCTATTTCTTCCTATCCAATAACGTAAACAACGAGCGTTGGCTGATAATGAACGAACTCTACAGGTCAACTCGAAATATTGTGATATGATTTTAACTCGAGGAGGATCTAACTCCATGGGTAGCAAAGTGCTTGTCTGATTGTCTGCTTTACTGCTCGGCTTAGTTCACTAATCTTCCAGCAGTAAAGAAACGGGTTTAACGTCGAGTTGAGGTAAACTAAGGTAACTGCTACTCTCCGTGTGATGATTAAGTGTGATGTGTATGTTTAAGAATGGGCGACTACAATTTCCACTGTAGTGATTGGTGCATGACAAACAACTAATGCCAACTGCACCCACAGTGCACTGCATACTGCCTTTCTGTATCGGGCCATTTTCAGTGCATTTAGGTTGTTCGGCCGTTGTTGAAAAGGATCTGGATCTGGCCTGATGATATCGAGAGTAGGAAAAATTTTTTGATATGAGGCGAGCGAAACGACCAGGCAAAGTGGTATAATCATGTAGCCGTACAGTAAGGTTATACGGTGATCAAAAATGATGCGTAAAGAAGCAACAAGATCGAAAACCCAAAAGGCGGCTACAATGAAATATGTACGCTTTAAAGTTACAATTTGTCGGTATCTCAGCCCCAACAACAGGGCGAGAAGTCTGTCCACACTTGTGGCAGCCGTTGTCATCAAAGACACTCCACTTAATGCTAGGCCTGTTATGTTGACTGCGCCATTTACATAGCGACAAAGACTCCAGTGTTCGTGAACCACGAGCATCCAGTGACTAGTAGCGAGGGGCTGGCTAATAAGACCAACCAACAGGTCAGTTATTGCCAGACAACGATACAAGAGTTTGGATAGTGAATGAGGGGAAGATTCTTTATGAAGGGCAACAAGGATAAGAGAATTTCCAAGAAATGTTGTGATTGAGAGGAGAATTAGCACCTCTGAGAAAGAAACTGATTCGAGTTGAAGTCCCCCCATCGAAGAAGGGGAGCATAGCAGTTCATGAAATGTTTTGGTGTGTGTTCCTTCTCTACTAAAATTTGTTGTCGACATTTTTCTTTCATTCAGGTCATCTGTAATAGCAAGGAAATGTATTTCGTCAGTACAGCACCCTCCCAGCTGCGATTACTGAAACCTTACTTTCTTATTAAAACCATATAAAGACTTCCATATCACGTTTCTTCATTTAAATTGTTGGAGAAAATTCTCTGATCTGTCAAAAAATGAATTAGGTATTAATAAGTGGTATTAGGCAAACGAAAAGACACCTTTGATAAACTTTTTCATAACGCGACAAGCGATCCCTCTTAACTAAGATGGACCTATATTGATAAAGTGGAGATTAAGTGTTAATATAAACTATGAATTTGAGACTGAAAATAAAGTCTTCAAACTTTTCAGTGTACCTAAAAAGAAAAAAACAAAGAATTCGCGACGATCTCCCAATACATAAAACTATTCAGACCTAAACTTTGGTGGGAGATGCCTAATTATCTTGAAATATTTGAGTTTAACTTTGTAATTTATTTCGCACCGTTTTGTCTCCAACTATTATTAAAAACAAAACAGCACCAAAAGCAAGACCATTTTCAAAACCATTTTATGCTACTTTTTTTTTTTTTTTTTGGGGGGGGGGGGTTCATTCTCCACTTGTTCCGCTCCCTTCGCCGACTAATTCTTAGAGATTGTCCTGAATGATATAACAATCCAAAATTAGCATATCAGATCCCAGATGCAATTTCTTTTCATTTAACTTCTTAATTGTTTGCAAGAAGACAAGATAAATATATTCCTATCAAACAAGCTGTCATGTAAAAGGCAAGTTATTGGATTCTTCCTGTCTTGATTCCCTTCGGCGACTAAAGACTCTCGTTTGATAATTATAGTTCCATTCAAATACTACAGTGAGCATGACAATTTATTGATGAGATGCGCAATGAGGAGATGGCTAGTTAAACGTTATTAATTATCAGTTATGAACCTATAGTTGCTCTCAGCTACGTCTTAAGCAACTCTTACACATTCTTCGTGCTCTGAAATATTCTCGGCCATGCGTCATATCTTGGTGAACGGACACTGACGTACGAATCAGTTGTTTAATAAACCTGTCAGCGTTGTGTTAAAGTTTTATTCACGACATTTTCTCTTTACTTTTCTAAACTACTTAACTGCTAAACAGACATATGTGGATCGCAACCAGCTGTTTCTCTCAATTTGTAAAGTCTAATTTAAGTTCAAATTAGTACTTGCAGTCAATTCCCTTGGCAAACAGAAAGACACGGGTTATAGATTGTACTAGCGGTACATTAAGATATATTGTCAATTTAGGGCCTATTATCAAATGGAAATATTCTTTTAATGTCGTGATTGATGCTGAATTGCAGAAAACCTTTTTAAAACGACTTGAAAGAAAATCAGGTGAGAGCGACAATTAGCCGCTCGGAGGTGATAGATGTAGAATAATGAAACTAAAAACAACTAGAGGATGAAATAATGACATGCTGGATATATAACACCACTTTAAATAAAATATTTATAAATGTGAAGTATATGATTCATTCGAAATCCCTTTTTCGCTATAATCATATAATTTCAGAGAATCGATCGATCTGAAAGAAAACTAACAGGCAGCGATGGTCAATTTTATTTCATACACTTTCTTAAACTACGTTAATACATACCAGTAACAAAAAACAGTCACATATTGATAAGAATTCTGGAAATTTTTCAGAAAACAGATCAAATTTCGAGAGTGACACTTGACCAGTTTGTTTGGCAATACGGCGTACATCGAAGTCCTCTTCAGGAAACAAAATATTGGAATTTCACTCTTTTGCTGTCGTAAAATTATTTTACCTCGCCAACTCTGTTAAATTACTCTTATCCGATGCCTTCATATGTTGTTAAGTGGAGTAAACATGTGAGAGTATAGTACGTGCACATCTTTTCTTTGGTTATTTTTTTTTTCTCTATATTATACTTACATATGTACTTACACTATACTTACTTCTTACACGATGCTTACACTACATTAACCTGTACTACTTACAATACATATATTACAATACAATTACACTTTTCTTTGGTTATAACTTGTTGCATTCACGACAAACTTCAGCAGCTGGAAACATTATTTCAAAAGATGTTATTAGTGTTTCCTTTGCCTTTCATTCAGTTTTTTACGTGCGAAAAAAATATATTTACAAGCCTCGAGGAGCGATCTTTTAGAATTACTTATTTCTTCTAATCCAGTGATATATTTGACACTGAAACATTCTGAGAAGGGGTTGTGACTAATTAAACGTCAGCCTTGAAGGTTTCCATTTGAGTGTGGCCTAAGACGAATTTAACTCTATAGACAAAGTGCTTGTCTGATTGTCTGCTTTACTGCTTGTTTTACTTCACCAATCCTCCAGCAAAAAAGAAAAGGATTTAAAGAGGAGTTAAAGTGGGCAAAAACTACCAGAATGTCTTTACTGACGATGAGATGTGATGAATATGACTTTCTTAAAATGATCATAGTTACCACAATATCATATGGTGCATAACAAATAACTAAAGCAAGCTGCACCCACAGTGCACTGTACACTGCCTTTCTGTATCTTGCGATGTTCAGTGCATTTGGTTGGCCTGGCTGCTGCTGAAAACGATCTTGTACTCGAGCCTGTTGATGCCTGAGAGTGCGAAAAATCTTTGAGTACAATGTGATTGAGATCACTAGACAAGATGTTATAACTGTACAACCAAAAGAAAGGGTTATGCGGCGATCTAAAATGTAGCATAAAGCGGCGACAACAGATACAATCCAAAAGGTAGTTGTAATGATACTTGTGCGCTTCAACGTTACAATTTGTCTGTATCTCAGCCCCAACAACAGGGCCAGAAGTCTGTCCACGCTTATGGCCGTTATTGTCAACAAAGACACTGAATACAAGGTAAAGCCCGTTATGGTGGCGGTGTAGTATGTATATAGACAAAGACTCCGTTGTTCGTAAACTAAGGACATCCAATAAGTAGCATAAAGAGGCTGAGTAACAAGACCAACCAACAGATCAGTTATTGCCAGACAACGATATAAGAGCTTGGATGGCGGACAAAGGGAAGACTCCTTGCGAAGGGCAACAAGAATGAGAAAATTCCCAAGAAACGCAGTGACTGAGAGGAACATGTTGACTGCAGCGAGATAAATTGATGGTTGTTGTAATCCATCAGCTGAAGAAGGGGAACATGTCACTTCTTGGATTGTTTTTATCTTAGACCCACCATCTGTAAAATTTGTTGTCGCCATAATTCTGCTATCGTTTTCTTTTTTACCGCGGTTTATCTGGGCAGCCCAGCTATGATCACTAAACCTTGTTTTCTTGAGAATGATGACCTACAGACTTCCTCAGACTCCTCAGTAGTTTGTTTTCTCTAGAATGCACGAAAAAGCTGTCTGTGGTGTCAAACAAATGTAAATTTGTTCCTTGAATTTGTTAGATATATACCTCATCAGCTACTACTAAACACTGAGAGGCAAACACTAAGACATCTGGTAGGACATATGTTAATTGTACGACAGAGAAAACCTTCTTTACTTGGTAAAAGTTAATTGAGTATTGACATCAAGATGTTGTATATCATTCTCAACCTTAGGTCACTGAAAAATTAAAAAAACTCAAATTTTAACGGGGTACGCGGCCTAGGAAATTTTTCTTCGTCGTGAATACATAACAGAACATAACGAGTGACTATTAATCGCAAAGAGAAATCGCTTCATGGATTGTGACGCAGACCAAATAACACGCGTAAGACTTGTCTTTTTCAGTTCCAGTTTATTTAAGCAAAAGACCGCACTTTCTATCAGTTTACCGGCGTAATAACCTAACAAGATGTTGGGAGAGCATGAGAAAAGTTTGTAAATCAAGCGCCTACGTGCACGATCACTAAAGCGACAATCGTGCCGAATTGCCGATCGTAGGTGATGAGGGGTGACTCAAATGAACCCACGCCCGAAGGCAATGGTACGGTCAAAACCTTTAGAGTCGACGAAAATAGAGTGCACTTGACTTCTTCCTGCAATCGACCATGTGAGGCAGAATTTACAAGCTGCGTTAGAAGAAGACTGAGAACAGCAATCTCCGAAACAGAATCAAACTCTGAAGTGCCGACTGTTTTCAAGAAGGAAGCCCCGAGTAGCTGCTGTTCTCATTGGCTTACTTATATAGAAAACACATAATTTTTAGCGTGTGAATCTTATATGTAGTTAAAAAATGAATCTTTGAATTTTTCGCCAACCAACGTAGGAGCATAGAAGAAGAAGGCAATATTCTAAGTAGCGTGGTGGTTCAGAAACAGAAATGGCGATAACTTCCAGAGGAGCCACTTCGCCTGTTGATCAAAAGCCTTGTAACATCATTATCAAATGACACCCTAGTTAAATTAAGGTTGGCGTTAAGATGTATTTTTTCCTTTATTTCATCATTAATTGTTGCAAAAAATGGAATTCCAACTTTTTTCTATACCTTATACAGACGGACGGTCGTAAGGTTACGTGACAAACCAAACTTTCTCGGCATGATGGGTCCCCACGATTTATGTTAAGTATAGGGCATCGCTGCGCGCGCTACCAGCTCCGCTATAATTATTTCACAGCATCCTTCTGTCTTCTATCGTTCAGAGATTTATCAGTTATTGTGATGTCAGGAAACGATACTTTATTGCGGGAAACGTTTCAAAATCTTTAAAAAAGTACTCACCCTAGTTTTGTGATTTACATACTTGTCTAGAGCACGGAAATGGTAAGTAACAACTTTGTTCCCGCTATTTATTTGAATAGTTACCGCACGTAAGATGATTTCGTTAAACCGATTACTTACACTCCTAAACATAATTAGTTGCGTCACTGCTCTGAAAGAGGGTCCATGATGTTCTTTGCCCCTCTCCTCCATTCAATGCCAACAGACCAACATTGAGAGGGGAAGGGTAGACAGTAGGTATCCCAACAAATGTGTCTTACAGTCTAGCTAAGATCGTTTTTTTCTGCCTAACTATTTGTAGCCAGCTAAATTTGTTCTCATCTTCATGTCAGCTACACTTCATTTCAGTTCCATTCGAAAAACCATGCTATAATACATTGTTACGCAACTTTGCTTTCCTATTTGTGTACTAACTGCAGGGATTGACTGTCCTGACGATTTTTCACCGGACAGTGAAATCATCAAATATTCTAATAATTATTCGCTATCGATATTATCTAAAAAAATGTTTCACTTATTTTCTTGTTGTTGAGTAATCCCAACCAGTGTTTCAGGGAGATACGAGTACGTTTTTAAAAAATACTTGACCCTGTTCTTTTTCATTACACAAGATTCTCTTTATCTTGCCAGCACACCTGGAGGATACATTTTTCCCTTCCATTAGCTTTTTAAAAATAACTTATTAAATACTTAGTATATCATTTACGAGGAATTTCCCTCGTCTATGATATTTGTTCCATTTCCCTTAGGTCAGGGGAAACCTGCAAATGGTGAAAAAAAAAAAAGTAAAAATGTTCAGGATAATTTGAAAGAGAATTACTAAAAGAATTACATTTAACCCTTTACACTGCAACATCAGTATGAATATTCTTCATACAGTTCCCCATACATGTCCTAGGGTACTGACAAGGAGAATTAGTTTAATAATCAAGAGCTTCTTTGGTTGGTGATAATTTCCTCTACTCTTGTGACCTTGATGCGTCATTCAGGGGTGATGTTGTAAGTATAAATCAGATGCTTGTCACTCTTAGGAATCAAAGGTTTAAGGCCGCTGAGGCAAAAAAAACTAGATAAACTTTTAAAGACTTTCCAGTAAAAAGGAATGGAGGAATGGCAATAGCTAAGCATAGCTAAGATTGACGCAAATTTGTCGTCTAGATTGACGGCAAACGATAATGATTTATGACGAGAATGTCAAACATTATACCAAAGACATTGATAACAATGAAATCAACAACAACGACAATAAAAATTCCAGAGATTTAAGGATCGTGCTCACTTGGAAGGTACATCCAGTGGAAATTTGTATATCTTGAATAGATACTCCGGGCCATAACTCTGTCAGTATGAGACCATTCTCTTTACTTACTTCAAATACGCACTGAAAGTCAAATATATAAATAACAAAATATACGGAATTCACAAATCCATCATCGTACGAAGGCATTGCATCGACATGCAACTCCTCGAAGTTTGCAAAATGTAAGCTTTAAGAACCCAGTTAAATCAATAGCCAGGCTAGAACAAGCCTCCTAAGGCTCAGAAATAGGGCATCCGAAGTACCAATCACAAAGTAATTCGATCAACCTCTGTTTAGACGCACGTGCAATATCTTCTCCTTTGAGTTAAATTTTGACAGCGTGAAAAAATCTCCTTCATCCCTTACAAGCACACGTTTAAGCTAGTTTTCAGATAAAGTTAGGAATTTTTCGGTTTGTCCAGTTTTCCTTCCAGTTTGATTGTTTATTGTCTTTGGTAGACGTACCTTAATATTTTCAGTTGTTTTATGTAGCTAAGATTCGTTAGAGAGATTGGATTTTGAAGCCGATGGGAATTCTCTGACCGTGCAAAATCTTTTAATAATAAGTTCTGGAAGTATGACTTTTATATAACTAGGACCTTTCCATCGGTCAATTATCTGAAGATGATTGAGGCGCATCAGGTAATATCCTGTAATGCTATCGTAAACATGTATAAAGAAAGGAACCGGTTAGGCTTCTCAACAATTGCACCTAATGACTGTGATTTAGCAAGGCGTTTGAAACCTGCTTTAAGATCCGACTCCTTCCTTAACTTGCCTTCGAGTACACAGAAACTCCGATAGGAAACTGTAGATTGGAGCCGAGGTACCGAGGTATTATACCAGGATTTTGCAGTGTATTTATAACAAAAAAAAAAGCCACCTTAAATTAACTACCTTTTCGGTGATGATCATGTTTACGCAGTTTGTGCCCGTCAAGGGAAGTGTACACTTTTCCAAGATCTTATGTTTGTCTCCCTGTAGCAGAAAAACATACACATGAACAAGGTGACAATGAATCCACTTTGGATTTTAAATCACAAATTAACTGGTCTTAGGACACGATCGCCAGAAATTGATCCTGCACTTTTGAGATCTTTTTTTTTGTCGTTTTTCGTTCCTCTTAACCCATTTCTTTTTTTTTTTTTTTTACTGCAACGGCTTGCAGTCTTAGACGGACCAAACGGTAAAATTAAATTTAAGCACTATGAGTGCAAGATAGAACACCCACCTTTGCCAGATGTTCCATGGTAACTATAACTTTAGACCCACTGGAAACTAAATCCATGGCACCTCCCATTCCTTTCACCATTTTGCCCTGTCAATCAATCAATCAATCAATCAATCAATCCATCAATCAGATAATTTGGTTTTATTAAAGAGTTTCTAAAGCTGAAGTTTTGAGCTTAGCGCTTCGTCAGAGTGAAATCAGTTTGTTGAAAGCAGTCTGTCAGCCAGCTGATGCGTTTAGTTCTTCTCTGTGCCTGCTTCTTATGGTTACATTTGCTCGTAATGGCCGTCGCAATTGGAGTTATTTTCAGCTAAGTTTTGTAAGTAATCAGCCATTGCTTTAGTTTTACTCTGTAATTGGTCGAAAGAACTCACCCAAACATTTCCAACTAATCAGAAACAAAACAAACACCAATCGCTGCTCGCTCGCTTTTATCGACAGGCGCTTCAGGCTGACTACAAGTGACTGAGTTCTCATTTGTTCCTTTTGATATATATTGATATAATTACTTACCGGGATCATCCAATTAGCAATGTCTCCGAACTGTGACACTTGCATAGCTCCAAGAATAGTGATATCTATGTGACCTCTGCAATAAAACAAGACAAAAATCTTTTAACTTTAACCTTACCTTTCCTATAATCTAACCTACTGGTAAGACTCCTTCTGACGTCCTATATCGGATAACAATTTCTGAGATACTTGAGGAAACTGAGAATACGCGAGGTACTGATGAAACAATCAACTAAAGGAGGAAACTGAGCATGCGCGATACTAACGTAACAATCGATAAAGGGAGTGAAATGCGCGTGCGTAACTAGAGATATCTAGCCTCTATTCTCTTGTAAGCCTGATGACCAAGTTCTTGCCGTTGTTGTTTTTTTATGGCGAAACGTAGTTTAAATTTTACCTCTCAGGCTACATTAATTTTCTTAACTAAGGGAGCAACTCCTACGACCACAGCAACTATACCATACATAAAGGGCATATCTGAGAACATCTCGCGCATCCTACAACCATTCAATATCCGCGTCGCTCACAAACCTATTACCACACTACGTCAATTACCGACTAACGTCAAAGACAAAGACGAACCGAGGAACAGACAGGGAGCAGTTTATACGATCAATTGCTCCGACTGCCACGCCTCCTACATCGGTGAGACTGGCAGAAACCTCACAATTAGACTAACTGAACACAAACGAGCGACGAGGAAAGGCGATGTCAACAATCACATTGCTGAACATCACCGACTTACGAACCACACTATTGACTGGGACTCTGCGCAATGCCTAACCTACAGCACCAACTACTTTCAACGACTGACCCTGGAAAGCTGGTTTACTAACTTGGAACAGACTCCCTTCAACAGGTGTCAACCACTACTGGCACCATACAAACGACTCATTCACGACATTAACATTACAAACGAACCGAACAGAACGACCTAACTTCACTAACGGATCCAAACTGACCAATCACGACTGACTTACGCCACTTGAGTCTTACAGCCAATAACATCACGGCAAAACTGACCAATCAGTTTATACAAACCGGACTAAGTACATTCGACTGACAACAACCTTTCACTTGACTCTGACGATGACTTCCGCTCAGGTTGTCGAAACATCAGTCACCATTTGACAACAGTCCTTCTCAGGACTACACTCATTCGGACGATCAAACTACACTATTACGGGGAGAGAAATTATCCATATCTTTGAAAACGAAATGGGTTGTTTTGTGTCCTGTTTGCGCCAAAACGAATGGTGCACTTTTTCAATACTTATTGCGTCTTCATTGGGTTTCAGCCGTTCATTAAAAACTTTATGAGCTGAATGCTGAAATGTTAAATTCCATTGATTGGCTGCAAGTGAGTGTATTCCTTTGCTTTAGGGTGGTTGCTGAGTGACGTAAACGTGGTGCTGTGCTTAGGTTGTTAATCAAACTCATCACAGCGCCAGCAAAGCGCTTCAAATAAATGAGTGAGTCGTTTCTACCTACGTATAATCAGCAGTTAAAGATATCATAACTATTTGTATGCCAAAGCGACCCCTGCGTGTTCGAGATTTTGGTTTGAAATTATGATTTTACCCAGCATCGCGATGAAAGTTAATGTTAAACCTACGTAGGAACAGTGAAGATAAATAACTCCATAATAAGAAATAAATTCTGATTTGCTCGTAACGCCCTCTAAAGAATCTCACAGGCATTCCAAAATGGTTTTAGGATATACACTTCTGCCTATACTATAGCAACTTAATTGCTACACCTCGTGTACCACTCGCGTTTCGACCGGTTCTTAACTTATGATCTATTGGAGGACAGACGCCTAGATGACGTCCCGTACAAAACAAATAGATTCCACGTTGCAATCGTGGCCCCCAAATATTTTTCTCGCCTTGCCTAAAAAATTTGCAAAACATTTTTGAAGGGGCCCCGTAAGAGCTGTTAACCATGACTTGTGAAAACAGGCTTTTGGTATTAACTTGTGAAACTCCCTGAAGAAGTCTACGACAGTTAGACAAAACGCGTCGGAGAATAAAGAAGTTTTACAATTATTGTTCGTAAAGTGCTGCTGACTAGTTTAGTTTAAAAAAAAAATTGTGATGGTTTCAAGCAGTCAAGCCTTTAACCTCTAAGAGAGATTAGTAACTATTTCCTCCTATCAGTATTACTCTTAAAACAAACATTAAGGTGATGAGAATAAAGGAAATGATCACCAGCTAAAGAAGCTCTTGATTGTTACACAAATTCCCTTTGTCAGTATCATAGAAAATGTATAGAGAACAGTGTGGAGAAAATGCATACTGATGTTAGGGTGTAAAGGGTTAACAACACCTACCCTCTGATCATGGCAAACGATTCATCACTGGAAAAGTACGAGCTGCCCGGAAGAACAGTTACTGTTTCTTTACCTGCAAATATTCAAATCACACAATCATCATTAGAAAATCTTGCAAAACCATTTTGATTCTACCCTCCTCTCTTCCAGTTCTCAAAGGCGCCATTTAATGCTTTTGAAATGTCAATTAAAACGATAAGGGCAAGTTCATAATAATTAGTTGAATTCAATAGTCGTGTTGACCAGACAGGCAATAAGAATTGAAAATGACATCAACTTGCGGTGCGGCGTTGATATACCACCAAATTCTTAAGAAGAGCTGACAAAGTTTACAGTCATGTAAGACCGTCTGTATGGTAAAATTACTTTCAGTTGTTAGGAACACTAATGCGGAAACATCCTTACTCACATTTGGTTACTTATAATCCTGTTTACAAGTCATGATAATAGGACTGAGTAGAGTCCAATACGGTCTATAACCACAGGAGTGATAACAAATCGGACTCCCGCTTCGCGGTTGTCCGATCTTGTTAATGACTCGTATGATTACAGACCGAATTGGACTCCACTCGTTCCTATTACCATTATTAATCATAAAAAATTGCAATTTCCGAGAAAAGAAGAATAGCTAAGTTATGAAAAAAAAGGGAAAATTTGCATTAAAATACTGACAAAAAAGGCGTAAATTGTTTAATGTCGCTCTATGGTGATTGAAATTGTGATTGGTTGATTTAAACTACAACTTTGAAGGTAATCGGCTTATTGATCTGTCCGATAACAAGCTTCTGATAGCTATGTGCCACGTGAATTAGCGGAAAATAGGAGTTTTTTCAGCCAATCACAATCAAGGAAATAATAATTTTTATGATAAGTGTTTTTATCACGCTCATGATATGTAAAAAGTATGTACCGGTAGATTTCAAGACCAACAACAATCCACTAAATCAGTCAATCACTCAGTCAATCACTCAGTCAATCAATCAATCAATTGATCAATCAAAGAGAATTATAAATTCGATCTATTGACCAATCGAATTTTGCATCCACTCCAAATGCTAATACTTTCCAAAAATGGGCTCTCTTAATACAAACATGGTGCCTTGGCCCCGCAAACTGGAAGAATTTTTGTATTCTGTTTCAATAAGAAATTCCAACCCTCTCAAAAGTGTAGATATCAGATTCAATTCCTGTTCGTATGTGAAATATGGGCCCCAATCCCCCATGAACATGACCCAGGTGAAAATTGATATCCCAGTAACTGAGATTTCAGTTCTCAGTGTTCCCTTCATGAACACATGTCAATTTTTTTAATGAAAACAGTGGTAAGGTAAGGTAAGGTCTTTGAAACCAAGTGAGATGATGAAATACTGAAAAAGAGTCTACTGTTCGACAAGCATTCTGGAAAGACTAGGAATAAGGGGTGGAGGACTTTCTATGATAGAAGTGTTCAGCTTTTAAGTTTGAGGTTTAGAGCAGCTTTAAACCCAGTATGAAAGGCAGTACAGAGTTGCAGCTATTTACTTTTGCTTATCCAAGATTTTTAATTTTTTTCAACTTTTCCAGCTGCTTTTTAACCAGCAAGAAGCAAAACTAAAACAAATCATGATTAAAAAATCCCTTTTCCACACTTCAGGAAGGTTGGGTGTTTTAACTTTGAGTATTCATGGCTCCTTGTAAGACCTTCGTTCCGATCAGTTCATGTGATTGTTTAGCCTTTCCTTTCTGATCAAGTGCAAAGGTTGTTTCTTTTACTCACCTGCATTGATGAGGTCAGCATCTACCTCTCCAGGTCTAGGAAAGGGACCCTGAGGAAGTAATCACCCCAGTCAAGTAAACATTAGCTAAAATTAAGCCTTTAACTATCAATTTCAATGAAACAATGAGGAGTAGTTTTTCATTCCACAACCTTTAACCCTGTATCACACATTTAAGGTCACCAAAATAAAGGAAATAATCAAAGACTAAAGAAATGATTTTTAAATACATTCTCCTTATCAACACCTTGCAAAATGTTTAAAGAACAGTATGGAGAAATGCATACTGATGTTGAAGGTGTGAAGGGTGAAGGTGCATGTTCCTCTTTTCGCCCACTTTTGGCTGGGCTTCATTTTAACCAAATAATATGAAAGGGTTGTCTTCACATCACCAGTTTATGGAAAAAATAACTGATATTAAGAGAAGTTACTTATGAAAATGAATTTTCATTACTTCCAGACTGACAGGGTTGATTTACACCTCCATCAAAGTAACAGTTTCCAATTCAAGATTTCAAATTAATGGCATGCATTCATGGTTCAGATCAGACCACATTTTACCACTTTATCAAAGTGCTAGTTTTAATTCATTACAAATTTTGAATAGAGAGAGTTAGAACGCCCATGGCTGTTTCAAAAGGGAGTACCACTCAAATTGATTGGCTAACTCAACACACATTCAAATGTGATATTTATTCACACCCTTAAATAACTGACCCCTGGGTATATATTAGTTTCATCACAAGTCAAATATAATCCCACAGTATAATTCCCTATTAAATAGCCTGCAAAACTATTGATTTCCTGAACTGCTGAAAATAACAAATGCCCTTCATCTGACTGAAAAGTCCCAGAAAAAAACACTAGATTAAAAGGCTAAGCCAACAAAGGTTAAAAGGCAAAAATTGTAGCCACATCTATAGACTAACTTACCAGACCAAGAACTCCATTTTCACTTTGCAAAACTACATTCATTCCCTCAGGTATGTAGTTACTAGCTAACATAGGCATACCTATTCCAAGGTTTGCTAATATTTTGCAAAACAGTCAAGAGGCCAAACTGCAGATTTCACAGGGTAATAAGGACACAGAATACTTCACAATACAGCAAACAACAGTGACAAAGCTAAAAAGCAGTCAGGGCTCTTCCTTCCCCCTCCCCTCCCCTCCCCAGAGCCCTTGAACAACTGGGTTACACTTAGATGTACAGGTACATGCAGTGATAAAATGATTTGCGCACAACATGTTTTGGCTGCACACTGAAATAAACAGGACTATAAATAGTTGTAGGTTAACTGTCAGGGAAACCCAAGAGAGACAATTCCCCCTCCCCCTCCCCTCTTGAGAAACTGCAAATTAGAGTGCCTTCTCATTGTGTAAACAATAATAAAAAACAGCACTACAGATGGTTTTAATTAATTTTCCACACAAAACCTCATCAAGGATACCATACATTCCATCCTTGAACTCCAAAGCTGCTCTTTTTATGATTCTTTCTCTGAGTTCAGCTCCAGGTGATTTGGGTTTGTCATTGTCTGCTTCATCCTGGGTCACAGTTAACCTCTATGAAAATAGATTAGTTTTTCAGACAGTGAGTCAGTTATTCATGCCATCAGTTTCTCTGTGAGTCTGTTTTTCCATCCATCTGTATTGTATTGTAAGTTCATTTATTTTAGTCATTCAATCTGCCTGAATACATAACGATTCTAGACCATACCTCTATCCTTTTCTGGTAGTGTGAACCTTTCAAGATCCCTTGCACATAAACACCAGGAAGATGAACATCTTCCTCTGGAATTTCACCACTTTCCACAATTTCCTCAACCTTGAAAAATAAAAGAACATCCACTCATATATTATGATGATATAAAACCAGTACTTAGGTCAGCAAGGCTGGAAACATTTTCCTGGAAGATGACAGTCAAGTTGTACAGTCAAAACTATTTTTGCTTGGACACAACCCATTTTTGGCCTGACAAATATCCATTAAGTCATAATTCTCAATACATTATCCAAAGCATACATCCTCGCTACAAACAATGCATATTGTATCTTTGTGAAGATCTTACACTCCCTGTCAATTCCTGTAAGCTAAATCTTTATACAACATTTTACCTCTGCTATGGTGAACTTTGCAGCTTTTCCCATAGGTGCATTGAAATTTCTTGCAGTTTTTCTGATGATAATCAAAAAAATTATTCGAATGAAATTTTATCAGAATTACTGTATATCTCTCCTGTTCCCAGTACTTCTTGATTAAAAAACTTACAATCTCCAAAATAAAAACATACTTAGCAAAGTAACATTTTTGTTGCTAATTAAGATCATGGTTAAGAACCATTATGATGGCACATTAATTTGGAATAGTCCAAATCAATTCAACTTGCATTAGTTCATTTCTCTACCAAAGAGTCAAATGTTCTTTTGTACCTAAATGTAAGATTCCCTTCCTTGTCAGCTTTCAAGGCTTTAATGAGAGCAAAGTCTCCAGTGATGGCCTCTTCCATGATATACTGACGATCATTAAACGTTCTTGCCTAGAAAAAGGAATCTGCAGGGTTACATAATTATCAATTTACAAAACTGTATGCAACTATGTTTTTTATGATTGTTTGCAAAAGTGTCTTGTTTTCTATGGTCTAAAGTCAAAGTTCACTATTCTTCATCACTTTCAGTAGTAACTGCAAATTGTTATCTCAAGATTTTCACCCATAATAATTTTGGGATGTGGCATGAATCTCCAAAAACATAAGCCAGCTGTATTGCTTGGAGCATTGTAAGGTCCTCTTTTAATCACTTTATCTATTACAGCTGCCATATCCCATAAGAGTACAAAACTCATTGAATTTTATATGCAAAGGGCCCTCTTTAAAGCGGAGGAAAATTATTAGTTGGAATTAGAGAATAGAGATCTGTGTCTGAATTGGTACCTCTCGTTGTTGGCTAGCAATTTGAATGGACCCATCCTTGCTGTATTTTATAGGAGAGCCACCATGATGCACCAAGGTCCCATATCCAGTAGGGGTGTAGAAAGCAGGGATTCCTGCTCCCCCTGCTCTGATCCTCTCAGCAAGGGTTCCCTGACAGAGACAAAACACCAGATTATAGATCTGAATTGAAATGAAACTGCATTCTGTCTTAAAAGTTTCTATAGTTCTGTGACTATCTGGTTTTTATTTTATCACAAAAGTTGTCTTTTATCGGCACCCTAAAGAAAAGGCATGATGAAATCATGTTTATCTCAAAATAACCACACTTAGTGCACTTGTTTATTTATAACTCAATTTAGTATAATTGTTCTGCTATGCACTCTGAATGGTCAAGGATTGCATCATATCTCACTACAATCAACTTATGTAAGGTGAAAATAGCAGGGGCACTAGATAAACAGAATAAAAGAACATACAATTCTGAAGAGCACAGAAAATTCTACAAAGTTTGGCATAATAAATGATGTGAAGGTTTTGCTGATAGAATTGAATAAAACTGTTTAATTCTAGTGGAAACCGACTTCTTATTTCTGCACAAGTAATCAAACATTGCAACAGAATGGTTTCAACAACAAAAAAACTTGAAAAAAGCACATGAGTAATTATACAACACTGTAATAAAAAAAATTTTCAATCACCTCAGGTGAAGTGAATATTTTTGAATTCATGAATTAATCCAATTTGTAATCACCTTCAGCAAATAATTGTTCAATAATTACTAGATATTTCATTTTCCTCAGCATTCTTTCTTCTAATAATATACTCATTCATGTTTGAAGGAGAATTTCCATGTTCAAGAGCTCAATAATGTGATTTTCTTCAATGAGATGATTCCCAAGAAATAACGGGGAAAACTCTCCCAGTAATCTGAATGGTTTTAAACCAAGGAAACAAATAAGTCACCTGAGGTGTGAGTTCCACCTCCAATTCTCCTGAAAGGTATTGTCGTTCAAATTCAGCATTCTCCCCAACATATGAGGAAATCATCCGTTTAACCTGTAGTGAAAAAATTGTTCAGCTAATAAAAAAATACAATTGCCAATTAATTGTTGAGGAGTTTTAATCTGGCATTTATTATAATTTCTCATCAAAACACACCAGTTTTATTAACAAATGAGAGGGCAAGATTCCCTCAGTTATTAATCATACTTTACAATGCAGTTGACTTAGCTGACCATACTGGACCACTTCCCTCCCTCCAGGGCGTGAAATTAATTTTTTTTTTTCTGATAGCCACTTGGCTCCTAAATTTTTCAAAGTGGTAGCCAATTCAAAAAAAGTTTCTCGCCATTTTTAAAGACAAACAAAACCTTTTTTTTACGCTGTCAGCGTTCTAGATAGACCCTCCAAAATTAAGTTAGGGAAAAGATCTTTAATGTGCTACAAAGTGAACACTAGGATGGATGATATACAACATTCAAGCTCACTTAAACCAAAGATTGCATCTAGTTATCGATTGAGATGCATGTGCTGCGTTTTGGATATAAACTTAAAGAGGAATTTTGCCACGGATTTATCTTTGCAAATCTTTTTAATTCACTATATCTCTAGGTAAGGTTATGGTGACGCATTCTAGTCGCCAATCTAGCAACTAATTTTCAGGATTTGGTAGCCAAAGTGAAAGATTTAGTCACATTGATGCCTGTATTAGGTGCAATTTCATGCCCTGCCCTCCCCTTCCCCATCCCCCTCCCCCCACTGTCAATATCAAATAATTGGTCTCAACAAACCTGTTTTGTTTTAAGAAGCAAGCCAAGACCAAAGTCATCCACCCTGGAAATTAATTCAACAATCATATAAATCAATAGTAATATCATAATGAATGACAATTCAAAATAATTGGTTCAGAATAGTTTGTGACAGTCTGACTTATACTTGTGTTAGGTTCCATTTTGACCTCAACATAACTTTATTTTGAGCAAGTTTTCAATGCGCTGAATTAGGACTGCAACTAACTGATCATTTCCCTACTGTTTGCAACAGTGCATGTTTTATTTAGTATACAGCTGTTTTGAAAAAAGGGTGTCAGAAAAAAGGCCTAAGTATTTGAATATATCTGGTGATCAATTAGTTTTATTTGGTCAAATAAATAAATATATTCATTAAACCCACACTGCCTTGACCTCAAGGTGACATTTTCCCAGATTTCCATGAAATTCAAGGAAACATGACCTGAAAACTTTTAAAATAACTTTTCAGGGTTATCACATGCACTTACATCCTTTTTTCTGACAACCTTACTCTAAATAATTTTATAATAAAGTTCGGATATAACGCGCGCTGTCATTGGTTGAAAGGGCGTGCTCTATGAGAGTATAGAGCATAGAACTGAGCTAAAGCTGTCACGCCATCTGCCAAATTATTCTATATTCGACCTTTTCCGGGACTTCTTTTTAGCTTTTTTCCGATAATTGAAAGTGAAATTTCGGAACAAGCGAGCCGGCAAGTAGCAACGGAAGAACCAAACAAAGGTTTGTAAACATACCAGGCGCCGTAATTTACGTTATTAAAACGTGAGCAGATATGAAAATCCTTAAAGGAAAAACAAAATAGACATTCGGAGTTTCAAAGATTTTCACGCTCAGTTAGATTGCAAGCTTAAGTACGGTAATAAAAATCAAACACAGCAAACACTCGAATAGTATATAAAGTTCAGAGTTCAAAAACAAAATAGAACAAAACAGAAATGATGAAAAATATAACCAAACTGACATAACTGTTAAAATTCATACTAATCATGACGGTGTCTGAGCAAATATTATCATGCTGAAGTCCATCGTGGCTCGCTTATCATGACGATCTCCGGTCATCACAGTAAAGCAAGCCTCAGAAACTACATCGGCCGCCCTTCGAGTGAAAAAATAAGAACTCGCTCTGATATCCTTTCCGATGCGTTGAGTGGAAAGTCATTTCAGTCACTGCAGCCGAGTTTTGCGACGCTGTCATTCCGAGCGATCTTCATGTTCCGGTGAATTCGGCTGTCGTTCATTTAAAAAACACTCGCCTTGAACAGTTTGTTTTCTACCTTGTCATGTGAAAAAACTTGCGTTTTTTATGAGCCATAATTCGGCTGAAGTTCACTGAACATTTCACTTGAGGATTCTGTATTAAAAAGCCTTGACTGTGCTCTGTTCTGTTATAAAGCACGCAGGAAGCGGCTTAAGAGCACTCAAGAAGTGGGGAGAAACACTCGACTACGTCTCGTGTTTCTCCCTACACTTCTTTCGTGCTCTAGCCGCTTCCCGCGTGCTTTATAACAGAACAGAGCACAGTCAAGGCTTCTCTATTTGTTAAATGTATGGTACATAATTATGCAATTGACTTCATAAAATATGCTGGGCTTGTGATGGACTTAATTACCCTGCATTATTGCTGACACATGTCAAATCTTTTTTTCCTGTCTTCAGAAGACCATCTATCAGGTTCTCAGGAATTCCGCACAGTCCAAATCCTATTTATAGTATGGAAAATAGGATATTCAACTTTATGTAACAAGTTTAAAATCATTTATACTGCACAGTCATACTGTTTCAAGTTGATTCAGAATTCCTTTATTCTACTGGCAAAGATCAGTGAATGTAAGGTACAAGAATTTTACCATATATTAATTGCTGTTTTTAGCATAACTTCTCTTCGCAGTTTTTCAACTTACAATCTGGCAAAAAGATTATGAAAACAGACCTACTTATCAACTCAAGAGTGTGTATCCCAAGAAAACACCAAAATCTGTTACAATTTTAACTGCAAATATATAAGGGACATTACAACTGCTATTAAAATCCTGGGCATTTCAAAATTAATAAAATGGTCCTGTCTTAAATTTATTAGGCCACTATTGATAAAAAAAAAACCTACTTATATCATTTAATGGAAATCATTATCTACATTGTGCCTCCTCCCCCCTTGCAAAGAAAAAGAAATATGGTAAGGGGAAAGTCAGTTCTAAGAAAATTTCATACAAAATATTTGTAAGATGTATTATTTTATTCCTCTTGCATGGAAATATGAACTGTATTGACCTCTTGTTAATTTAATACCAATCCTGTCTGTATATGTTCATTTACGTACAGTAGTGCAACCGACACTCTGGTACTTAGACAGACTAAGAAAGACACAGATGCTAGAGAAGTCTAGAAGGAAGTCTAGTGGAATTTCAGTGTCTTTCAGTCATGGATTCATCCCTTTCCCAAAAACACATAGTGTTAGTTCAAAATGGCCTTGTTTGCTGAACAAACATAGACTTAATGATGGTATACTCATACTGAACTAAATAAATTCAAGTCTAAACAAAGTGTTAGTTCAAATGCCCTTATTTGCTGAACAAACATAGAACTAATGATGGTACTCATACTTCAAATTAAATAAATGTAATACTAAACAAACCTATAATTTGTCCCAAATTTTAGAGTGTAATTTTCAAATGACCAGAGGCCTAAATTTTGGTATGATTAGAAATTGGTTTCATATAAAAGGAATACTTGTGCATGTATTTTTCAGTGGAAGAAATTGGTTGACCACAGCGACAACAGTGGGCACAAACTTGAAAAAAATTAAGCAAACACACACACCGTATCGCACAAGTAAACTAACCCCCAACTAGCAGTTTTGCACCATGTGGAATGTCTTTCACAGCTTCCTCTGCATTGTTGTAGAAATGTAGATTTCTTGATGAACTTGTTGAGAATTTGCAACCTAACACAACCTATTTGAAAATACAAAATTAATTATTGTGGCTCCAACTTAATGCCAGGTGTGTCCTGACTGTTAACGTATGAACTGTAACGCGCGTCACGCACGTCTAAGCTGATAAAGTCACGCTTTAAAATCTTCATTTTCATTAAAGCCAAAGGAAATAAGCAAAATTCAGTTGAATTAATATTTCCCTATTTCAAGCAGTTTAATCTGATTCGACACTGATGTCTACTTTTTCTTTTGAAGTGAAGAACAGATTATCGTAGGTCCTCGATTATCAACGAATTGTTGAGGTCATCTTAGCTCAGAACGCGAATAATCAACATCACAACAGTTAACATTTTCATTGTGATATACAAAATAAAGCCAAAACATCAAAAAATAGCAACCAAAATATCAACCCGTATCGAAACATAATAAACTTTACTGACAACTTATCCAATCACTCATTTCACTGGTGGCTCAAATTCATAATCGAACGTTTCTTTCGGACATGTACAAATCTGTACCACAATAATCAATCGAACGAATCGTGGAATTTTCAGGCAATAAAATGAATACAAGGAAATAAATAAAGTTATAACTTACCAAAGGGTAGTTTCTGTGTTTTAAAAGGGGTGTTAACTTCAAAAATTTGTCAAAACCACACTTATTCAATGCCATACTTTAGCAACTGTTCTTCCAGTGTTTAAGCAACAGACCGAACGACTGGGTCAGCGGCCTGTTTTTAATGTAGACGAGCCTTCGAGAACACCCCTACCCAAACTTCTGCGTGGGAGGGTGGGGAGGTAGAGTGGCTGTTTGTCCCACCACCAGGGCGAACTTCTTATAAAGAATTAAGACGTAAATATATTGCCTTAATTCGTAATTCCGTTCGTCTATACACAGGCAGACCACACTATGTATTCGAGGTTAACAATTGTTGACATGAGATGAACAAAATCTATGAGGGTTATGAATATCTCGTTAAAGTTTCAACGATGAAATGTCGACGTATTTGTGATATTGCAAATTGCTTTTGGCCGGGAGGCCGTTGAGAAAAGAAAAGGAGACAAGGCTTGCAAATTGGTGACCGCCGGCCGCAACCTCCTCCGCTTCAAACTGAGATTAACGTTATACTACCGAAAATATTTTTCTACTCCTCGGGGATAAAAGGGGGTTTTCTAATGAGACGTTAGGCCGACTCGTGAAAACGCATGATGCTACGGCGTTTTGCTCAGGAATTGCGATCAGAGTGCACAGGTTTCCTCCATTCCTCCGTGATTAGACTTCGTCAGGTTCTCTTGAAACTGCGTCTCGAATGAGGGCGAGTCTGTCGTAAATACTTAGGCACTTGGAAAAAAATGGCTTTGCTTTTATAAGGAAACAAAGCAAAACTTACAGATGAAAACAGGATAGTTTAATTTTATCAACTGAGTTGCTTACGTAAATTGGACAACATAAAAAGTTTAAAAGCTGACATTTCGAGCGTTAGCTCCAATCCCTCTGACGAAGGGCTAGCGCTCGAAACGTCAGCTTTTAAACTCTTTACGGTGGTCAAATACCGTTTTCAACTCAGTAGATAATACCCTTTCATGATACTCTCCCACCGGCGCACCACCACAGTTTAATTATTTAGAAACTTACCCTCTTTACAGATGAAAAGTATGAAAACAACCACGATCATTACAATCTATAGTTGACATCCTTTTCATAAATCTACACAGTTTAGAGCCTATTCAATTAATGTATTCACTGCTTCAGGAGCTTTCAAGTATTTGCTATTCTTTAACTTCGGTCCTTTCTTAGCCCTCTCGCTCACTGCGTTTTTTCGCAAATTTCACGGTCTTTTTTGCAGCGTGCTTAGGACCGTGGCGGTAGATAATTCTCAAAAAATTTAATAACACTGTCTTTCATAAAGCAACTCTGCCTTTCCAAGTGACATTTCGATCTTTTACGAAGGAATCACACAACTTCAAACCATACATCCGAGTTATCAGGAAATTTTGTAGCCGAATGGAGCTGCGTTTCTCGAACACAACGGTGTACTTCAGAAAGAGCTCAGTGTCTCTCAGTTCCAATCCTGACTCCGCAAAGAAACCGTGGATCACGGCGTTTTTTCTACTAAGCAAGGCTAGAGCCGCTATAACATTTAAACCTTAATTCGTTAAAATTATTTCCTTCCATTTTTCTCATAATATAATTTATTATTTAGCGTTTATTTTTCCTTAGTTTTATCATTTCTATGTTATATAACTTCGAATGGTGGATGTAGAGCTACTCGGTAGAGATTTCGCCAGTAAATCATTGTTATTATTATTATTATTTGTAACCGAAGTCACTCGTAATTGTGTTTATAATTTATTTAAAACATGGACAAGCTTACGGTACCAAACATCAGTAGGAAAATGTATTTTAAATAACGAAAGCTTACAAATAAACTCACAATGAACAAAAAAATTAACCTTAACAGTGTATAGCTTTACAGGCAAAAACATCAACTCAAACACCAACCACAAGTGCACAATGCAACTAATGAAACGTTCAAACACACACAGGTAATTAACACGTAAACGCAATACAAACAGGAAATGGTGTGACAATAAGTTTCGCGATAGCATTAGTAGAAGGTTTTCTTCTGGAACCATTTCAAATCAACTCAGCTCTTCTTTACACAGCTCGAACTTCTGAAATGCTTCAGAAACCAATGGTTTCTTCTTCCGTGTCGTGTCCCACTGCACATCAAGAGCGTGATCGATTGGTAAATCGTCGAGGTCAAAGTTAAGGTTTCCTTAGGAACCGAAGCAAAGGTCTCTCGACGATTATTAATTATTTTAGTTAAGTAGAAGCCTAGTCTAAACAACATTTTTGAAGGCAGGGGTCCGATTACTCGTGATAAGGAAAACTTTGCTCAATACTTTTTAAATCGTCGTTAGGGACGGTTATACGAAGGAATCCCTACTAATTTAAAACTTGAAAAAAAAAAACCAAGCCTTATCAGGTAGTAACCATGGTACCAGAAAACAATTTGGTCACCCTCAACACTAAATGCCACCTGAAAAGAACTAGTAATGTTTGCTACCGTTCAAATATCAACTGAAGTTTCTCTTTAGTGTTTTAAATAGCTCCAAGCTGGGTAGATTGAGCGCGCCTTAATATAATTAATACGCAAGGAATTGAATGAAAGTTAAAAGTATCATTTCTGTATGTAAATGAGTTTTTAAATTGGTTTGTATTTGCATCATTTTCTTAAGGTAAGCAAGGGAAATCTCTTTTACAAGTACCTTTTTAACGTATGATTCATGCAGTTAACAGGTTCTTCATGTAGATGCTTCGTGTCCACTTAAGGACTGTATTTTGTCATGGTTAAACTTCTCAGGACAGCAGTTCGATGAAAAGTCATGATCCCAGTCAATATTGACGTTAACATCTCCACTAATTTTTCCAATGTTTCTTTTTAGAGAATAAACCATTTATCACAAGCCTTTTTAAAATCAGCGAAGATTTGGATCAATGAAAGAAACAGGATAAAAGAGAATCAGGCTTTGCGAGAAGTAGAAACCTTACCATGGCTATTCCTTGGTTTCCAAAATGTGGGTATTGTTTTTTCGTGGTATAACGTTTCTCATTATCTTAGTAAGTACACTTACTGCAAAATAGCAACCAATTCAGAAATATCTCAATTCAAAGGTCCTTATCGTACGCCTGGTTGAAATTATTTCTCCATTTGGGTCAGGGTTACTTATTCTGCTGCTTATATTACATTTTGACGAAGCAACTGAACTAGGTCTGTTTTACAACCAAGGGTGTGTTAATAGTGGAACCAAATAGATAAATTTGATAACTGACCTAGTATATTCTCGGCCGATTTCAAACCTGATCCATAAACAGGACGGTCGTGCGGATTTTAAAAAATGGATCACACCAACCCATCTCTAAATGCCATGGTAATCCTGTGAAACTTAATAAACTAAGAACTCACTCTGTATTTTTTCACCTTCCGCTCTCTAACGTGCAGCCGTGAAGTATTATGTGAAAAGCTTGCTGTCTACCATCATAATTTTAAGCCTTTTGGGAGTCATATTTTACTGGAAAAGCTCTTTCTTGGAATACGATTATAAGCGACTTATTCGTGCAAACAAGCCATTTATGCTGAACAGTATTCAAGCCTCATATGATGTAAGAAAGAACCAATCAACGACGTGCCACAATGTACTGAGCCTAATGCGAAATGCCAGATGGGTGAAACGTATGACTGTAACAGCAAAAGAGGAAATTCAGCAAAGTAATACGGAGCTTCAGATTCGTAAGAAACGTGGGTTGCCTCTGATCCTACATAGAACTGACAGAAGATGTGGAGGCAAACCATATTTCCTCCACGCTCCCAACCTTGATTTAGAAATTCCCGCTCTCTGTGACGTTACAAGTACAGCACCTTGCTGCAACCACAAAACAAAATGGTGTGGGGCTGGACCCAACAACTGCAACTGCCATAGGTGTACTGACTATAGGGAAGAGATTTCCGCCGCACTTTACAACTGGGTTCCGTTTGATGGCTGCATATTCGCCAATTTCACCACTGAAAGAGCCTGCAGTCTCACGTCAAGCCGAGTTTCGAGACTGATTCTAATTGGAGACTCTTTAGTAAGACATCTTTTTAACGCGTTGATGATTTTGTTTACAAATGATAAGGAAAGAGGAAGTTTGAAACGAGTGCAAGATCCTAAGGTAAAGAATTGCCGAGGTGTTATGCAGTTTGTCGATGGGGGTAAAACTGCTTGTCATAACAAAACCCTGACAAGTATTCCAGTCGCAGATGAAACATTGTTTTGTCAGGGAAAGTATAACTTTGATTTTGCCCTCAAAGAATACCACAGCATGAACGAGGCGCCAAATATTTTGGCCACTGTTCGCCGCAACATAAATAGAGAGAGAACAGTTATTGCTGTGGGTGTTGGACTTCATATGGATTTAAACGCAGAAACAATACAAACGCAAATCATGGATCCTTTGCTTAATATCAAGAAATCCAATGGTGCAACGTGGCCGTATATAATATGGCTTTCAGTGCACGCTCTTGGAAGTGTAAAGGATACAAACTACGATGTCCCATCTGAAAACGATCGTGTCGCACGTTTTAACTTGAGCATGGAAAAATATCTATCAGCTTACGGCATTCCAGTGTTTGATACTTTTAGTTTGACTAATGGCGTACGGAGTATAGATGGCACACACTTTGGGATGGGACTAAATATGGTTAAAGCCCAGCTTTTTCTAAACTTCATACAAGAATCACTTTAGACAGACAAAAATTAAATTTATCTTCCTTTAAAAAGGTCTATCAAGTCAAGAGTGAAAGGAAAAAAATATCAAAATACTAAAAAGACAACAGGTAATGGAATGTTCTTTTAAACAAAGAGTTTTGCGCGAATGGATTCAATCTGCGTATTGAGACAAGGATTGCGCTGCTTGATGAAAAGCATCTTATCAAGTCGGGTAAAGATGGAACGTAGTTCAGTGCATTTTTGATTGAAGGCTTCAGTTGTTGAGGATAGAGAATATGCACGATGGATCATTGTTTTGAGCCAGCAATCTTTATAGCGCTTGAGGATACAAGCCTCCTCAAAGATAGCCAATTCCGCGTTCTAAAAAAGTGCCAAGGAAAATTTAACTGTTTTGTCTATGAAATGCTTTTCATCATGCAGCGCAACCCTTCAGTCTCAACACGAAGACCGATTCCATTCGCGCAAAACTCTTTGTTTAAAAGAACATTCCATTAACTTTTGTCTTTTTTTAGTAAAAAAACATTTTTTATCTTTCACTCTTTGACTTGATAATAACGTTAGCCAAAAGTCGAAACGTCGTCAACATATTTTTAATATGCTTTTACAAAATGTTTTATCGCAATTTTTTATCGTTAAATGTTTCAAAAAACCGCTTCTTTTACGTATATGTAAAAAGGTCTCCGATAGAAAGGTACAAGATCAAGTTTTGCTCATAGCTATGCAAAAGTGGAAGTGAAGTGATGTGAAGATGCGATCTGCTAATTTCTCGGGGTTAGCACATAGAAGTCTAAGGAGTACATTTCATGTAATCCGGCAAAGATGTCAGACCGATGGTTAGATATGGCAGACTACTTGGGGAGATCTGTTCACCATGACAGAGCTCATGCTCGAAACACCAGCTATGAAAACTCTTCGCGGTGGCCAATTTACATCGTCTGTGTGAGTTAAGTTCTGAGAAGGACTGTTCTAGGTAGTAGTGACTGACGTTTCAACAACCTGAGCGGATATCATCATCAGAGTTTGGTAAATAGTTGTTGTCAGTCGAATGTTCTAAGGCCGGTTCGTATATCAACTGATTGGTCAGTTTTGCCGTGATATTATTGGCTGTAGGACTCAAGTGGCGTAAGTCGGTCGTGATTGGTCATATTCGATCCGATGTTAAAGTTAGGTCGTTCGGAGTGTCCTGGTCGGTTTGCAATGTTAGTTATGAATACTGCGTTTGTAAGGTGCCGGTAGTAGTTGACACCTGTTGAGGGGCGTCTGTTCTAAGTTAGTAAACCAGCTCACCAGAGTCAGTCTTTGAAAGTAGTTAATGCGGTAGGTTAGGCATTGGGTAGAGTCGCAGTTAATAGTGTGGTTCGCAAATCGATGTTGTTCAGCAATGTGATTGTTGACATCACCTTTCGCCCGCTTGTGTTCAGCTGGTCTTGTTCTGAGGTTTCTGCTGGTGTCTCCGATGTACACTGTAATCCTACTAGATATTCAGTCACAATTTATATAACCTAAGACTAGGGAAATTCAAAGCCAGGAGATTTCCTCGAAGAAAACAAATGATCCTAAAACACTGACAAATGATGACCTTCAATCCAAAATTAGACTATGCTACGAAAAAAAAAAACATGGCTTGGGGACCCAATGTCACCCAGCATACCCGTGTTAGTATGTATTAGTCAAAGACAAAGCACGACGAGACAAACTGACTTTGGAAATATTTCCACCTTCATGTAAATAGATAAAGGGAAGTGTTGTCCTCAAGTTTTTATTGCATATGACCGTCCACCTTATTTGTTATCATCAATGTGAAATGGGTTATGCCTTTGTTGCCCAACAGTAAGAACTGCGTACATGAAAATTTGTATGTGTAACTTATAGCTATTTTAACATGATAGATTAATACCTGACCCGTGTTTCCTTTACTTGATACGAATTATAGCCTGTTGTAATATAACGCGAGCGTGTCGTGCATTTGGCTGCATCTAGGGCTGGCGTCCAAGGGATATTTATGTTAAACTGTTGGGGTTAACCAAATTGAGCAACTCGCACAAGAGGAGGCACAACCAGTCTGTTCAGGAACTTTATTTCACTCATTGAGACTGACTCTCTCTCACTAGTGCAGCCCTAAGTACAAGCTTTTAAATATCCTATGGGTAGGCATGTTTGGGCTTACGGGACAACTGACCTTGGCAGAGTATTTAAGAACAATTAATCCAAACAATTTCATGACACATTCGAAATAAAAAAAAATAAATGAAAAAACAACCAATCTTCGAGAACTAAAACGCAAACAAAACACCCCGTTGAGGACTCTAAGCAAGGTTAAGGACAAACTCAAACACGACTAGCGAGGACGATCATTGTGCGAGAATTAAACCCCACTAAAACGGTGCAGGACACACACTAAGAAGATAAAAATAAATGTCGCGTAGTTTTGCAGCACATGACTAACCAAGGCTTTGAAGACTCGCAGAAGGATTTCAAGATAATCTAACAAGCCTGAACAATTGCCAAACACATAGCCATCCTAATTTCAGTAGTTCTCAAACAGTTCTAAATAAATGTTAATATTTCATAGCATTTCAGTTAATTTACATTCGTAAGTGAGTGGTTACTTTGCACGAAGTGGATTTGAAATAAAAGGTTTAAAAAATTCTCCAGTTTGATTCCACTTGATACTGCAAGGCCTTAAGATCACTCATGTCCTTGTGACACCGTGGGCGTTTATACTCACCTCTTCAAAACACACCTATCCTCTTCATAAGATGGAGTACTCGGTAAACCGATGGAAAGTGCGGTTTATTTCCTATGTAAAGTGGACAATAATCTGTCAGATAAGGAAAGAACGAGCACGAATGGCAGAGAAAGGAGAAGATTGATACGGAGTTGAAATGATAAACTCCTACATTGTATAGTCTCAATGGGGTTGACCGTCGTAAGCGTAAAAATCGACAAATTCTAACCGTTAGTCATTAAAAAATAAACCGTTAAAATTAATTTTTTTAATCCCCATGAAAATTAAGCGTTGGCCGTAAAATAGCCAAAATTTAAATCGTTAGCCGTAAAAGCCATCACCCCAGCAAGGCCCTCATTGAAGGATTGGGGTCCTAGTGTGCATACACTGTCACGGAGCTCTTACACCTGATTGTTAATTCTCCCCTCTAGCTGCTACAGATTTCCTTGTCAACAGTTTCGAGAATTTGGTGTTAGATCAAGACAACACCTGCCTGATAAGTGTGAGTATTTTCATTACCTGTTTGCTGGATAATGCATGGATATCCTGGTGAGAGGTTACATGTCAATCACTTTTAGGAGTTAAGGGTCAAATCGTTTTGTTTTTGTAGCGGTCGAGTGATCAAACGGTGATCCCCGTTGTCCAGCAGGTTGTTATTTGATTTTGTGATTTGATACAAGACGGCCACCTGTACATGTCGACGCAGATTGAATTTTTTGTTTGCGGTGATCATTTTAGTTTTCGAATATGCCAAAGACTAGAATTTAGCGACCAAAATTGCGCAGACGGAAGAAGAACTTCGAATGGCGCCTTTACGATAGGGTGCCTTAGAGGTGATTCGACATTACATGAGCGCAAACGTTATGGTTTTCATTTGAATATTTGATCGTCTACTGACAAACATTTGATTGTGAATCTTACGGTGATTTTTTTTCTTGATAACAAAATTACCTCCCATCGTACCAGTGATCAAAATATTCACCAAAGAGTTTCCCTAAAGATTCATTCTTATCAAATCTTACCGTGAACACTGAGGGGAGAAAGTAGCTGATGGTGTGTCTTCAAGTTTCCTGTTAAACCTTCATAACGCAACAGGTTTCAGAGTGACTATCTTGTGGATTTCCAGCAAGTAATATCACAACCAGTTACCGCAACACATAAGGTAAGTGCTTCAAACCTTCAAATTCTTAAGTAGACTAACTTCGGGTATACGAATTACTTTGAATCCTTTGAATCTTAGATGAATGATAGAGGGCCCGAGTGACATGTGTTAATTACTTTTTTTTTCAACGATGACATCCAGTATTTTCGTTTTTGAGATTTTCCTTTTGAAAATTGCCATAGAAGTACAGACTCTTAAATAATAAAGCGGCAGCATATGCCACTGCAAGTCCAGCAAAGCAAAACACTTCACTGAAATATTGAGTCGTTTTCACGAGCACCTTATAAGCAACGTGTAAGAAATTTTTATTTGCCGCACCACAAGCATGGAACAGAGAAAAACCCAAGTCTCACACGAGATATTGCATCTCAGACCGTCACATTTTGCGCGCCAACGCTCTTCCACTGAGTAACAGACAACGTCGATAATGAGCTATGTTATATTCTAAGTTGATGTGTGACAAGAGCCCTGCATTCTGCTGGGATCAGTGCTAGGATCAGTGCTAGGATCAGTGCTAGGATCAGTGCTAGGATCAGTGCTAGGATCAGTGCTAGGATCAGTGCTAGGATCAGTGCTAGGACCAGTGCTAGGATCAATGCTAGGATCAGCAATGTCGAAGAACACCGTGTGTGTAAATGGAAAAGAAAACTGGTAAATTTTTAGCGCGCTGCTGGAATAAAGAAAGATACTATTCCTTTAGAAACGAGCTCAGTAAAATATGTTAATTCATTCGACGAGCTAGCCTAAACTTTCTATTATTTCTGATCCAAATTGTTATAGTCTCGGCAAAATAACGCATTTATTTTTAACGCTTGTACTGATTGTAAACTAATTGTGGGATGTTTCCTTTTTTTCTCGTTTTGCTATTTTAATCTTAAGTTTAGAGAGTTATAAGAAAAAACTGCCCATTCTACCGAGGCCAACGATTATGAAAACTCGATGAAACCTACCTTGATATTCCTGCTGTTGCAGTCCTGCATACTTCTGGCGGCACAGAACGGTAAACCAACTTAATTTTCAGTTACTACCAATGATTATTACGTGTATCTTGTGATAAACACTCGTTCTAGTTGGCTACATGAGGCGGCGAAGTTGGGCATCAAGTTTCTGTTATGCCCATTGGCTGACTACAGATTACGGATCCTTCAACACTACAGTACAGAATAATTTTTACGCCTCTAATTATCCTTTGTCTGGTAACAGGCCAATAGTTTATTGACATGATACATCAATGGTAGTTCATTAACTTTCCTTTTCCACTGTCCTAGTTTATGATTACCTAGGCTGCTGGAAAGACGACAACTCTCTTCCACAAATAAGATTGAACCTGCCAGAACGACAGTCACACATTTCACTACTGCGTCAGTGTTCTAAAGCTGCTTACTCTCACGGGTTTCCAGTGTTTGGAGTCGTAAACAACTCAGCATGTGTAGGCAGCGTTCATGGAGCACTCACCTACATGCGGTATGGTCCCTCCACTAAATGCCACAATGGCACAGGGGGACTCAGCGCAATGGATGTTTACAGCTTGGATGGTAAGACGAAATCCCTGTGACCTGTGAAATGGTTTGACAGCCTACTTCAGGAAATACGAATGTTGACTATTTAACCCAGTTCATAAGTTGCCTCACGGACATGTTTGGTCGTAGGAAGGAGAGCGCAGTTGAACATGGTTTAATACTATGAAGGATCGATCAGCTTATAAACTTTGCCTCCCTTTGACTTAGTTTGTCCTTTTTCTCCAATAGTTCGGTCACTAAATTCTGTGATTTTTTTAGAGGAAGGGAAACCTAAAAGAGAATATAATGTACCCACACCTACCGCCGTCTATTTTGACATAGGCAAGAACACAAGGAATACGAAGGAAAATGCCGTAACGTAGTTACCGAACAACAATGACTTGAAGAATTGCGCCATGCTTGTTAAAGGAAATTTAAGAAACTTTCTAAACTGTCTTTATTGTTTTTATTGTCTGTGTTGTTGAAGGCCCATTTGTTAGTGAACCATTCGTGAGTTTTTTTCCCATGAAGCTCCGCTCTACATTTTTCCAGATGACTCTGGTTTCATTTCTTAAGATGTGGCCCTCTTACACTGATTGGTGTTCTCTATACTTTAATGCCCTCTTAATAAAGGTACCACCGGAAGCAAGCGTCTCTTTTATGAAGAAGACCAAGAGAAGAGAAATTTCATCAGTGATTTGTATAATTCTGCTTACGGAGATCATGTCTCAAATAATGTGATGGCCGTGTTAAACAATGCCTTGGATCAAAACACGGTCATTCCTGTAAATGCTGCGCGACACCCATTGGTTAAGAATGGTCGAGTAAAGCCACTTATGTTACAGCCTCTATTCAAGGAGATTGACGAAAGTGACTTTAGAGGTAGGAGAGTGTCCCATCAACTTAAATTGGGTCTCGAGTTAAAATTTAAATGTACACTTTTTGAGTTAGCTTTGAACTCTAACGTCGTAGAGTTCTGGACTGTGTGTTCTCCACATTTGTAGACCAATTTGCCTTAAGTAAATTGAGATTTATCAACTGGGTTGATAACGCAAATTGGCCACCAGTTTCTAAAAGTGACGTTTCGAGCGGAAGGGCTAACGCTTGAAACGTTAACCTTACAAACTCGTTACAATGACCAAGTTACAATACGTACTGAGTTGATTAAACTAAACTGTCTCGAAATACCCCAACCAACGCAGCACCGCAATTTCTCTAGAAACTTACCCCCTTTATTCAATCATTCAGAACTCAACTTGCATTGATGTACGCCTCGTAGGCGTTTTGTGTGATTTTGCCGTTGATTTTGTTAGTTTGGTTTCGTTTTTTTTTTTTTGCTGTTTCTTTCTCTTCTTCATTACTTTTTCAGGTGCAATTATGATCAAATAATCCTGTGTTGTCCCATTTTCAGCATACCGACCACCAACTAGTGGCATCAACATTCTGACCAACCCAGGATTTGAACAGCCACTGGTAAATGATCCGATAAAGGGATGGAGCTGCCAAGGCGAGACAGATGATCCTCGTGGAGGTTTCATTGCCCGATACAGTCGGCAGAGACCCAAAGAAGGAAAACACAGCGGTATATGTCTTGCACGTCTCTCTGAATGGGCGGGACCTGGTCAGTATGTAGGTAAGAGCTCCTACACCACAAAAACGTCGTTGTTTAGTTTTGCTACACTTTATTTGAAATTGTGTATTTAAAGCAAAAGGCAAAATATTCGTGAAGTTCTGCACAAGGCAAAGTTGACCAATAAGATAAATAAAATAAAATGAAGATGGCAGATATTTAACGAGCCCTTCAACTAGGTCCGTGGTGACAAACTTCCTAAATTCTTATTTTATTTTGGCGATCAAAGTATGTGATTTAGTGGGGTAAAATTATGTGGAACAGGGCGTAAAGCAACCAGCCATCAAGAGAACTCCCAAAGAGGATTAATATCTTCCTCTGGTTTTATAATTAGTAAAGAGTGCGGATTTTTTTAAAAGGTATTCTCTATTTGTTGAAGTAAACTACCTTGCTACAGATAAAATCCTTTTTATAACTTACTCAGGTAGCAGAGTTTTGCCAGGACGCATCTACAAATTTATGGGATGGACGAAACTTCTGGACCGTGAAAAAACTGGGGATGTTCATAGCCTTGAGTTATGGATACGCTTTAAGAAAAGGGGAGACAAGAAACAGAAGAGCAAGCGTCTTGCTAGGAGGACAAAATATTCCCCAGGTTAGTAGATGTTACACATGAAAGAAACACCATTTTACCAACTTCGGAACTGTCCCACCATTTTCCTCAGTTGACTCTTTCCATCTCTTTCGCAGCTTTAAAGCTGTTGCCAAGTGCAACTTGTGTTGGTTTTGCCCTATCCCAAAACACAGACCTTTAGTCAGGTTATTCACTACCATTACAATTTCCTCAAATGCGACTGGTACATTAGCTTCTTTATTTTTCACTAATCATTCTGTACAGTTGTTATTAGACAGTGTAATCGGAGAGGTGGCTGTAATCGGGCACATATAATCGGACAGTTGAAGCAGCCAACCATACTAATTCCACGCAGCTAAATCCACCAATCACAGAATTGATCACAATAACCATAGTGACAACCACTTATCCTGCTTAAAAAAAAACAAAAAACTGGGACATTTCCAAAATGGAGGAGTTTTTACTTCAGACATTGTTTGTCCTAAATATGTTTGTTTTTACGGAAATCATAGTGGTTATGATTAATTGGTAACAGGACTTCTTGTCATCCAATTCTGTCTGTAGTCATACTCTTAATTGACAAATCGGACTTCTGCTTGGCGGTCATGCGATTTTGTTAATCACTCGTCTGATTACAGACCGAATTGGACTTCACTCGGTCTTACTACCATTATTTATTACCGTAAATATGTTTCACTTTTTCCTAGATTATGGCTGGGTCCTTTGGCATACTGCATTTGAAATTCCAGCGGCTAAGGCAGGCTTCCAGTACATGTTCATTTACTTCAAGGGTCCCAAACCTACGGTTGACATCTTGTTGGACGATTTGTATCTCGGTGAAATTCTTCAAAGGCCTGACTGGAAAGAACATAGCGATGCTCTCATTGATAAATACAGAAAAAGAAACGCGAGATTAAGGTCCGTGGAAGCAGGCATTTATTACAGTTCTTTAAATGCTGTTGGGAAGCGTAGTGTTCTAATTGTCAGTACGTCGAGAGGCCCGGGTTCGAGACTTAGCCGAGACATGACACTTTAATCTCACAGTGCCTCTGTTATAGGCACACTAAATTTGGAACCTCGATCTGTTGTGTGTCCCGCATCTTCATGATGAAAGCGATTAAAACCCATTTGCTTCTCCAATCTTCTTTTCTATGGGAAGTCAGAAAGTTCAAAGACTGAGGTAGAACACTAAAGAGCCTTTCTTGTTGAAATTTTATCAGAGAAAAGCAACTCGAGTCCCTTCTTTAAAAATGCACAAAATCACCTTAGCAATACAAACAGCTCTCATTCTTGAAAAATGATAGTTGCTAACAAGGAGTAACCCTAAGCTTTATATTCATGTAAGCAAACAATTTTTTTTGCGATTTTTACGATTTTTTATTTTCTTTACCTTGGAATGACAAATTTTTTTGCCTTTCATTTTTAGTGGAAGTACGCATTTTATTGAAGAATTTCTTCACACCTTATTTGTAGATTATTGGCAATTGCAAACGAGTTTTGTTTCCGTTTTTCTTTTTCATTAGAGTGAATATCCAAGGCACACGATACTCTGCGGACTTTCTTCAAAATCTGAAAATGACAGTGAGTAGCACATTTTTTTTTGTCCCATGCAATCAAAGATCAAAAAAAATAAAAGTCATAGGCATGAATCCAAAGGTCTCAAGTCCCATATCTCACGGAGACTCAGCTTTCTTTTCAGTTATCCACGCTCGTGACATGACGAAAAAGCGTCTCTCCCTATTTCTTTACCAAACACAAAATTTACCACTTTTTTTTTCTCTATACATTTGACATTCCCTGTGCTAACAGTGTACAGGACTCTTGTCACATATGGGTTCAATAACGGCCTTTCTTTCCATAGACTTCTTTGAAGCTCATTAGTAGAATGTCGAAGCGCGGAGGTCTGAAGCTCAGAATTATTCCTTCAACACGCACTCTTGACAAGTCGAAGAAATTGTCTTTCTTTAGGAATTAGCTGGTTCTAATCTAAAATGCTTCATCAGTTAAATCATTAAATAAAACTTATAACACCTCGTTTCTTAATCCCTAGGTAAGACAAAAATCTCACCTCTTTGCATTCGGCGCGGCCGTTAACAGCAAGTACCTTTTACATAAACCAAAATATCGTGATTTTTATCTAAAAAACTTCCAGTGGGCAGTATTGGAGAGTTCTCTGAAATGGAGCTATGTCGAACCTAGTCCGGTGAGTAACCACAACATAGAAACTTGTAAACTTTAACAGTTCTAGCATACACTGCAATTGATAAATGTTTGCAGATTAAATGGTGGTGTTCAGTCAATCTAGCCATTTCAAACGTTCTTCAACTAACTACATACGAATGCGTTCCTATGCACTATAAATGAAGGATTTTCTCAACTCATAAAAATGATCTGTCACTGATAACTTAAAATTACCCATAAAAAACCTCTTAATGTTGGTACGACTTAAAGTTGAAAGCTTTAGAACCCAGTAGTGTTGGAGTAAAGGCAAACGGGAAGCTCAGAAAGTGGAAATTTTCTTTTTGCTATAAGCCATCCAAGGAGTACCTAGAAGAAATTGCGGTGCTGCGTTGGTTAGGGTATTTCGAGACAGTTTAGTTTTATCAACTGAGTACGTATTGTAATACGTTATTATCAAGTTTTTTTCTTAACTTATCTATGTGTGATTTGGGGAAAGTTCATTTTAATTAACTGACGCATCATTTGCGTTTTGAACTTATTATAGGTACGTTTCACTTCAGGGCTCTTTCAACTACAAAATTTCGGACGAGGCTGTAGATTTCCTACAAACACACAAGTAAGAGATTAACTGAAAAAAAATTTATTCTTCTTTCTCTATTTTTGCGAATTATTCTCTATTTTAGTAACTTAAACTTAAATGCGGGACTGCACCCTTGGTGCAATCTGAAGATTAACTGAGGTCGCCACAAAATTGTGGTGAAATATTTTATTAACAACGTGCATTTTGGTCTTGATGATTGACGCGAAAACCGAGCACTTGAAGTTTTTCCTTAATTGGCTATGCACACATCCCTTCAAGCCGAGTATGATGAGCAAGACAAATGTTATGGGTGCAGTTACCTGTAAACCAGTTTATTGCGAGCAAAGCCGCACATTGTTGTTTAACTTGAGTTGTAACTAGAGGAGCGAACGATCAACTCTCCGTTCTCTGTGTCAAGGGAATGTTATTTAGAATTTATCATTTCCTTAATAATTTGCCTCCTTAACCAATTTTCAGCAAACTGATTCGTGGCCATTGTGTCTTCTGGGCAGTTGATACACAAGTTCCGTTTTGGGTGAAGAACTTATCAAATACCCGACTGAGGGAAATACTGCATGAAAGATTGAATAATCTCCTTGAGAGATATAGAGGCCGGTGAGTGTATGAAGACAGAACTTGGATCTTGTGGTTGCTGTTGCTGCTATCATAGTCGATGTCCTTTTTTGTTGTTGCTGAGATCGTCGTGAAAAATGTTGTTGTTGCTGTTACTGTCGCAATCTTTTGCTATTAATGGTAAATGTGATGTAAGTATCATTCGGGTTGCACTCGCTAATTAGAATGTTCCGTGGGAAAGAAAAGAAACAGGAGCCAGCAGTACCATTTACTCACCTTCGCGAATGCCAGGATCCCTTTCGAAGAAAGGAAATGTGATATTGATCCGTTTGAGCTACCTGCAACGCGAAAAATGTAACGGAAAAATTGTATTTTCAGTTTTGCGTAAACTACTCAAAAGGTCGTAGTTTTTTCGGATTGTTTCGAAGTAGAAAATGCCATCCTAACAGTTTGTCGACCGAAATAATTAAATTCTACGAATAAATTTAGGAATAAAAGTTGTGCGACATAAACCAGAGACGTATGTTCTATATTTATGTCTAACATTTGCCGTTTTTCATCAATATCTTTTTTAGTTTTATGCAGTGGGATGTCAATAACGAAATGCTGCACGGATCATTTTTTGCGGATCGTGAAGGTGTCACCATTCGTGATTGGATGTACCAAGCAGCAGCCCAGGCAGACCCGGATGTTGATTTATTTCTCAATGATTTTGATGTGGTAGAAAATGGACAACTAACTCAGGTGAATAGGACTTATATAGGTTGAAACAAAAGTAAGTGTACATAATTATGTTACATGTACATCTTAAAAATAAAATTTTTTATCGCCAGTCACTGTTTCAATTTTCCTTTTCCAACAGTGTAAGTACTCTCGCCGCGCCTCGAGCAACTCTTACGCTTTTCTCGTGCTCTCCAAACTTCCCGCGAGCATCCATAACTCGATCTACGCACCGCAAGCATGAACCAATTTTATACTCAATATATACCCTTTTATACTCAATAATGCTTTGAAAAGATTCATGTCTGTAATAGCATCTAATTTTACAAGTCGTAATAGGTGTGTACCCAACTGTTTCGATCCCTTACGGCCTTGGAGCAAGTGAGGGGTGGAAGTATGTTTTCTTTAATAATCTTCTCAGTGAATTAGCCCAGCAACAAGGATTAGGAATAAAGTAACCTTAGTTTAAGAGAAATGTGTCTCAGTTGGATAAAATAAAGCGGATACAATGGAATGAGTTGAGAGCCTTTACTCAGTTCATGATGGATGGTAGAGATGTATAAGCATAAAAAACTTCTCTTATCATGATTTCAGGCTTTCTTGGAGGAGGCAAAGGGTTTGCTATTACGTGGAATTCCGCTGGACGGAATTGGAGTTCAGGGCCATTTTACTGGTCACGTGAATCCCACGCTACTCCAGGTGAGCGTACTGCCAGGCGATAAATTTGTCATACAAAGACAACAAAATCCATGTCTTTAGCTCAAGAAGACTCAAGATATAGAGAATACATGGGCGCGCGTAGATATGGAATTTCTCTTCGAGAGTTTAACTCGAAAGCTCACGAGTGAGCGCAGCGAACCAGTGAGGTGTCGAGTTGAACACGAGGAGAGAAATTCAATATCTACAAGCAACCATGTATTATTTTGTTTATCATATAAACACAATAGCCCTTTGCTGGGAAGAAAAGCCGACTTCATTAATAAATGAACAAAAGTGAATCGACAATCCTCGAATAACAATCGCAGAGTGCGTTGGCGCTGACTCTTAAGATGGAAAAATGCGCTGAGTCATGAATACGAAAACAACAATGGTTGTAATTTTCAAGTTACAAAATTGTCATTTATTGACTTTGTCCTTACCGACAGAAGAAGTCTTTCGGGTAAACGGCCAAAATCGGCCGGTGGCAAATCTTCCAGTTGTCAATTTTCATTCTCAGCCGAGAGAAATGCTAACACCAAAGCCACCGAATACGCAACTTTCGGTTTTCCTTTTAGTATATTAGTTTTCTTCCCCTTACAGGAAAGTTTGAACCTCATTGTCTGTCAGCGATACGGATTTCTTTAGTGTTTTAGCCGCAATAATTCGAGAAAGCTGCGACAACCAACTTGTATTGAGAATCGTGAAGGCTTTGCCGTTCATTCATCAACCTGACCGAGTGGCGTCAAAGGCGAGTGACGTGTAAGCAGCTGATTGGCTATATCAACACACGTAAAAAAATAAGATATTTTCTCACGAGTGTTGTTACGACTTTTCTCAGGGCCGGAAATCCTTGTATAACACCGCAGTTTATGTGATAAATAGTTGTATTAGACTAAAGCAGCTTGCAAGGTTCTTAGGCATGTAAAATAGATAGATTGCATTTAATGATAAATTAAAAGATAATGCTCGCTAAGCCTGGGTAAGAACTATGTCGTACGGGGGGTTTTGGCATCTTGACCTCTACATTTCACATGCATGGTTCAGGCTTCAGCCAAGCAGTGCAGTATTTTTGCTCAATTTTGTTAAAAAAGCGCTCTCCGGATTTTCTTCTTTTCGAAGATTTTTAGAGTTCTTCGTCATTCTTGTGTTTTAGTATCGCCTTAACATGCTAGGTGAAGCCAGGATTCCAATATGGTTGACAGAAGTCGATGTTCTTGAAAAGGACCCTATGAAAAGGGCAGATAGCCTGGAAACCGTCATGCGCACTGCATTTAGTACTCCTGGCGTTCAAGGTTTGATTCTGTGGAGTTTCTGGGGCTATAGTTCATGGAGGGGACCGTATACTTCACTTGTTGATGGAAACGACTGGAAGGTTTGAGTCACTGTTGATTCCCCATACTAAATTTTTTTCATAAATGTATAAATGTAGATCTATAGGCATCTAGAACAGAGAGTTTACGACAAAATATGTCGCAGGTGAATATGTATTTAGTATTTTAGATTAAATATTCTTATTGGTTAAATGAAAAGAAGTATCCAGAAGGCAAGTGATTTGCAATGGTCTGGTTTACCCGAGGTAAAGCCGAGTTTATCTCGAGAAATTGCTGTCTCAAATCCCGACAAAACACAGTCACGATCAGAGCCCTACTGTTAGACAGAGTTGGCGTTTTTATCGTAGCAACTCAATATCAACTCTTTAAACAAACAGATTAATGCCGCTGGTTTGCGTTACCGCAGTCTCCTGAAAAAGTGGACTACCCATGCCACATTATCAGCGACATCTATTGACCAATCAGATGCCTACTTTGTCTTTCGTGGTTTCCTTGGAGATTATGAAGTATTTCTGCATCTTCCCAATGGACAGAATGTCACTCACACTTTTAGTCTGGATCCAGGAAATGATCAACTCGATATCACTGTCCCTTTGCCAGGTGTGTTACTATCAGTCACTGAACTATAAGGTGCATATATGTTTCTATCTTGGTAAAAGTGGCTTCTCATTATGACAGTTGAGTAATTCAAGTGTGATGGTGTACTATGGCACCTGCTATGGTACGTGGTGCAAGAAGGGAGATCTATTGTATTTTCCTGTTAATTCGACATAGATTTTTTTTAACCTTCTTCTCCATCCTCACACCTCTACCCCGACTAGAAATTTCAATTCCACAACAATTTCTTTTAATTAAACGGTTTTTGATAACTCATGGTGTGTTTTGTCCCTCGCAGCGCTAGTTACACTAGGAACTGTAAATTACAGATGAAGAAGTTTAAGAAAGGTTTTTTTCACTTACAATCGAATTCGGGATATGATGCTACGGGCAATTGATAACAGAAGATGGGACAACACACGCCTTGACGTCATATAAAATGAAAACGTAAAAAAGCAATTGACAGAATGAACGTTAGAACGTATGTAATAATCATAATAAAAACAAACAGAAGAACTTTTGCCATCTATTTCTGTAGGTTCTACCCCAGTGAAGAGTAGTTCACAGGCTACGTCGACGTTTCCAACGGGGGCCCATTTTATACCAAACATACCTCAGTTCACCTTCAACCAGGTCCAATCAAACTTTAAAGATCTCAGTGATGAAGACGACCAGGACACCGACGATGAATTTCCGGAATCCAAAGGGATTGCTCAATCAAGCTTGATGGGTAAATAATCAGTTCGTGATAGGGGGAAAACGTTTTTCTCCTTCTTCTCCTACTTCTGTCTTTTTTCCTTGCGCCTTCTGTCTTCAATCAAACGGGGAACCAAGGATCACATGAATGTACCGTCATCTCTGTCGACGAAAATTAATAATTTTGCATGTGTAATTGGAAATCGCAGTCATCCCTCTCATGTATTCGGTCCTTAGATGAGACGTTACTGTAAACATCCTCCCCCACCTTCCCCAAACTCTTTTAAAAATCCCTGCTCCGTACTCCCGGAATAATTATTGCAACATTGTCACTAACAAAGATTTGTGAACAAAGACGGCAGGCGTGGTGTACATTGTCGCAGAATTCGTAAAAGTTGTTAAAAAAGTGTTCTCGTATTTCTGTTAGAATTTCGAAGTCTCTTTTTTTCCTCAGATACCTTTAGATCCTCAAGCGGAGCATATATAGGTTGTTTTCACAACTCTGACCCTCTACAGCAACTGAAGCACAGATATGAGGGACACCCAGCCATGGTTCCAGACATCTGTGTGCAGCACTGTGGTTCTAACGGCTTCACTTTTGCTGGCTTATTAATGGCGTCTGAGTGCCTCTGTGGACTTTATTTCAAAGGTGAATCGAAGGTCAGAAACGAGGAGTGTATGTTACCGTGTCAAGGAGATCGCGAACGAAGCTGCGGCGGACAGAAATTTATTGCAATTTATTCAACGAATTAGGAGCAGAGTGCATTTTTGGTAAACCACTTACTGAAGAGAAGTAAGAGCCGCAGAGGAGTCAGCCAAACCATGTATTTTTCTGTTTAGATAATCGGAGATGCCATTTTCCATTTATCTGGGAGTATTTTCAACAAGTGAAAACAAGGAAAAGCGTTGAGACTTTTTTTCACATTTGTCTTGAGAGTAGAGAATGTTACCGCCTCTTTTGAAATGTACATTTTTCACTCATAAACTTACTGTTTTCTAAATTCTTCCAGTTGAAATTAGATGACTCTCGAAACTAAAAATGATGACAACCGCACGGTTTTGCGTGTGGTTATCAACTTTGATCTTGGATTAATGAATAAGTTTATTAAAAGATCCTTGAATTTTATATCGGAACTCCATCCATACATCTCGTCTGGAAAAATACCCCCGATCAGAGCGCGCTAATTGTTGCCGGTGTAATTTGAAAACGAAAGTTCACTCTTTGCAGATACTTGGATCTGATTTGGGATTTCTAGCCTTCCAAAAGGATTGCATTTATTTTGCAGTATCGTATACGTTATTGATCTCTCAAAACGCGCGCGCGATGTGCGGTTATCCATGATGGAGTGCGAAAAGTGTATGACTGACCCAATTCAAGAGACAGGCTCACTTCACCAGTAGCCAACAAAAGCAGTTCGATCAAGTTTAATTTTATCACTATTACAGGAAGGTTTAACTGGCCCCTTTTACATAATCAGAGAAAGACCTATGCGTTTGACTTGTAATTCTTTATTGAATTCGTTTTGCAAAGCAATAACCTAATAAAGGTGGTAAGTTTCTCAACAAACTGTGGTGGTGCGTCGATTGGGTGTATAATAAGATAACTTGGTTTCATCAACTGAGCTCATGATGTAAAATAGCCACCGTAAAGAGTTTCTAACGTTGACGAGCGTTAGCCCCATGCTGATATATTTCTAATAAATAAGCTCATCGACAAGATAATAATTCCATTCTCAACATGTGCCTTCTAAGGGATTAAGACCGAACATGCAAAATGCACCGTGAATTCAGATTTTTCTTAGTTGTAATACTATGCGACAGCTCGCGTAAAATTGAACGTGATATGACCAATCACTTCTATTAGCGTCCTGCAACTAATTTTCAGCCTTTCACTTTCCTGATAGATTTCTAAGGTTTTCTGAAACTCTTTATGGTGACCAATTTACGCTATCAATTCAGTTGATAATACTAAATTACCCTCACAGCAGACGGTTCAATTATACAATATCTGTAGTGGCTGGTATAAAATATGGGTGGAATCACTGGAGACCTTTAGGTTTCTTCACTGGATAAACAGCAGAACCGCCTAATCTTCTCCTTCACGTCTTTTTTTATTTCCCTCATCCTCCAACAATATAAGAATGGATTAATAGTCGAGTTCGACAGCAGCAGAGAAGTGGATAAAGTCAAGGCTAAACTAAGCGATGGCGTATTCAGTCCAGTGATAGCTTTAGAAGCTCCGACTAGACCATACGGAAGATAACAAGCCAGAAAGGTCATTTGAACCCACACTGCTGTGGACGCTGTCTCTTTGTACCGCGCTTTGCTTTGTTGAATTCCTTCTCCATTCGGTTGACCTTGGTGACCTTGTCTTTGTGCTGGAGATAAACGAAGGCGAAGTGCATGGTAAATTTTGATGTAGCAAAAGGTTGAAATGATTATGCATGATAACAACACTGCAAACGCGATGCCAAGAGCAATACGAACACTGTGAAAGACCACCGTGGCAAGGAGAGCGATTGAAACCCAAAACAGGCAACAAGGGCTCTTACTCGCTTCACAGTTACAACTTGTCTGTACCCTAGCCCTAGTGAAAGAGCAAAAAGTCTGTCTACACTTATTGCAGTAATTGTCAACAAGGATAAACCAGCAAACACGAAACCCGTGACAAGATAGATGATGGATAAGTAGTGGCACGTCTTCGAATGGTCTAATGACAGATAACGTCCAAAGCGCAAAGGATGCACGATGAGGCCCACTCCCAAATCTGTGAAGGCAAGGCAACCAAACAAAAGTTTTGACGGCGGATGAAGGGAAGACACCTTCTGTAGAGAAAAAATGATCACAACATTCCCTAGAAAAGCAATTATGGAAAGAGGGAGACCTGTAGCTAAAATAAATGTCTTTTCGGAAGTTCCAACCACTGAGGTGCATAAAAAATAATGGTCTGTAGTCGTATAGTTTCCATCCTCAGTTAAATTCGCCATCATTTCATCCACGCTTTTCCTCATTCGCTATTCATGTTATGGTGGCATATTTTGTGTTTGATTTGCAGCAGTTTCTTTCTATCGTCTCAAAATCAATACAATATACCTCTCTTCTGAAATAAAGGAAGCAATATTTTGATCCACTGAATCACATCATATAAATTGTCTGCATGATACGATGGGAATGTATTCACCTCCAGATATGGAACTTTTTTCGCTCCCATCGGTTGCAAGCTGTTGCGGTTCGAATTCGTGTTTCATGTAAACTTCATGACGTGTTTACTTACGTCATACTAAATATATGAAGTATAAAGTATACATCAATATGATATTCATGAAAAACCACTGAGTTGATTTAATGCATTGTTGCCTAAGTCGGGCAATTTCTGCAAGTTCTGAAAACACAAGTATTATCAATTCGTAATTTTACCCGGCCCCATATAGTTAATTTTTTATAATGTAAAGTGTAAAATTTTTTTTTATTAAGACATTCCAAAACACACGCTGTTGCACAATTTCGTAGGAACCCATTTCAATGTTCAGTTTCGTGTCAATTAAGTTAAAAAAACACTCGAATCAGCCGCATGAAATTTTATTTTCGTACAACAGTGCAAGGCAATTAATAAAACAATCCCTACTAAGAAACGTTCGCCATCAGAGAATTATATCAATTTTAGGCAAGTTAAGTCCTTTTTAATGCTTTCTGTTCAAAATGGATTCTACGTTGCAATATTTTGTTGCATAAAATAAGAAAATGTATTAATTATCCAGAAACAATTCGCTCTAGAGAGAGAAAAAAGTGTATTTTTTCCTTATTATGTAAATATACGTTTCCTTGTGTCCGTCACTTGTTGACATTTCTGTCACATTATTTTACTTTTTATCAACGTTTCCGGCTCGTAAAAACGGTGCTTTTAGGTCAATATTCTGCCATCGTTTTGAGTTACATGTTGTGCTAGTTTTTATCAAAGTCTTCCGTCACGTACAAGAAAATTTGTGTTGGCCATTTTAATCCTTAAAAAGATAGTACTTTGGTCTTCCCAGTAAAAGATAGTAGCGTAAATTTTCTGATGTAGATCACTGAACAACTTAAAAAAAAAAAAGATTGGGGACAGCAGGTTCGGCTGGCTTATTTATGGTGACTACCACAGCTTATAACTGAGGTGTGACTGAAGCGAATGATCCTTTACTGAAAAATACTAAGAAAAAGGCAAAGTTCCGGTAATAAACATCACATCAATACACATCAACTAAAAAGGACTTCAGCCGTAATGACGGAGGAATAATGCCGAAAATTAATTATATAAACGCTGGATGCTGGGTCATTAGTTGAAGTTTGCCCCTCGATCTCATTTTTTTTTCAAAGGCTTTCATAGGGTAGTTCGTTAATGGAATGGATCCAGTACTGAAAAATTCATTTAAAAAGTTTCCTTTTACTCCACAAAAAACTATACGTGTTCAAGTACCTGAAAGATTATTTTTCCAAACTCAGTGCCAGTTTTGTACCCTGCTATAGTACAATCAAAATAAACTACACTTTGCATGTCTTTAATCATTCGAAATCAGCTCAGAGAGCCGTAAACATTAGCTGATGCGGATTACTTTATTCTGCTGATGTAAACAAATCAGTAACTACGTTTGTGGCAATTTTCAATCTTTTTTTTCTTCCGGTCGCGTTCATTTTGCGACGCTAAAATGTGTACTTCACATAACTATCCGCAGAAGAAAGCGATTGATAACGCAAGTAGGTTGGGGCTCTACTAGAATGTATTGATTGCAGTGCCCTGAAACTAGGCAGCAGCCGCTGGACACTTCTATAACATGTAGGAACAATTAAGTAAACAACCGACAGTTTACTGGTTTGTCCGTCATTTATCACATTTGTAAAATTAGGAAATGGTATATCAATGTCTTTGGAGAATGAAATCACCGACGAGTCGTACTATCAGTTTCTTTCTGATAAAGCGATCTTCTTCGATTAGATATTTGACGTTTTAGAAACTTATCTTGAGTTGTAATTGTAACGTAACTGGTATATATGGCGAAAGTAACGTGTACCCGTGAAAACTGAGGGTGTGAATTCACATGTATATATCTCCTTTGTAGGTCGTCTAAATCTGACGCGCATTGGATACATGAAAAGTTGTCTTGATCGTAAAAGCGGTTTTAAACCGGTGTCCCGTTCGTCTCAGATCTTGTCCGTTCTAGTAACCAGTATTCCGTTCTTTTATCACTTTGACTTACGAGAAATTTTTTTAAGGTTTCCTTATTTACTTATATCAGTATTCTGTCAGATACCTTAAAGGATTAGAAACGAGAAAAGGGTCCATTTTGCCTTCGTGTTTGTCGCTTAGGGGTGCAACAGAATGAAGAGCAATTGGATTGTACATCATTACTTGGGCAAAACCATATTTTGACCAAAGGGGGTAAGTTTCCAAAGCAACTATGTGCTGCGTCGGCGCGAGAGTATAACGAGGTAATTTATCATTAAATAAATGTAAAAATATGAAAATCACATATGTGAACTGCGGATAAAGAAGTGAATACGAAAGCGATCTTCGCAGTAATGAACACTACTTAAGCAGCAGTGAACATAAGGCCTGAAAAAAAAATTCTCTATTTTCACTACTGCTCAAGTAGTGTTCATAACTGCGAAGATCGCTTTCATACTCACTGAGATGGTATTATGGACTGAGTTAATGACGTAAATTAGCCACCGTGAGGAGTTTCAAAGCTGAGCTTTCGAGCGATAGCCCTTCGTTAGTTTCGCTCTGACGAATAGTTATCACTCACAACTTCAGCTTAGAAACTCTGTACGGTGGCCAATTAACGTCATCAACTCGGTTGATAATACCGAATCACCGTATTTTGATAAATTCTTTCCGAACCTTCGAAATCGTTAAAATAACCAGCAGATAACAGTGAAAAGGGCGATTGTGTCGCTCACTAATTCTTTGCTGTTTTAGAAACAATCGAACGCAAGAAAAGTAATTTGACTAATTTGAGTTCCAGAATTCCTGAGTTGCCTGCACTTGCCTTTACCAGCTGGGAAGCTGCTCAGATCTCTGGTGAAAAGTCGCCTTGATTATCCGAACTCATTTTAAAGAATCATGCGTCCCTCCGGAAAAAATGAGCGGTCCTTTAAAGAAAGCTTCATTCCTTAAGAGTTGACGGTCTTTGTTCTCCAGGAAGACAATGCTCCATTGTCTTCCCGGCTGTTTTTATTCCCTTGTGACTTAATTGGTCATATGCAAAACGTTTGAAAGATTTGCAACTCAAATCACAGAACAACTGTGCAGTAACTTGATTCTTCGAGACCTTGAAATCAAGCCGGGAAGAGACTTCCTCCCAGTCGGTGAGTATTCGAAGGTGGTATCAGTTTATTTACAGTTTGATCCTTTTTATCTCTGGTGACATATCGATCTTTTGAAATCCGTGAGTTGAGAACCAGTTCCTGTGTTACCTATTTTAAACTCGAAATGAAGTAAGTTCGCAAACACAAGAACGGTGCAATGTACGTCTCTAAAAAACTCCGGTCTTTTTACTCGGACGTTACGTCTTTTCGTGATGGTAGTACTAAATTGGCCTCCAAAGTACTCGAACATCTCTCTATCTCTCTCTCTCTATCTCTCTGCATCATTTTACTAAAGTAAAGTAATTTAGAAATTAGCATCTCCAGATTATTGATCACTGTTATTGAACCAAAAAAACCGATTCAGGCTAGTGATACGTGGTTGATATGCATCAATTTTGTTTTTAAGATACGCAGTGCAGTATGCGCAGTAAAATACCGTCGCACGAGAATCAAAGGGAACCATTTTATCATAATCTCTCTGCATCATTTTACTGGAGCAGCTTAGTATACAAAATTAGCATTTCTAGATTATATTGACCATTTGCTTGACAACGCGTCTCGCAAATGTATGTTGTCCGGCCTTAAAACAAGAACAACAAACTATTATAAAAATTTAGTTCCTCACGTAGAGTAGAGCGCATTGATTTAGAAAGTGGACTTCCTTTAAAAGCAAACTTTAGTTATCATCTATCCCATTGTTTTCATTTTAAGTGATGCCACAAAAAAAGAGGAAAAGAAGTGCATCAAAAGGAAATGCAATGGAGATGAAAAAGAATCGTTTGTCAAGAGACAGACATTATACACTCAGTATTAACTCACTCGAGAAAGTGGAGGAAGAAGTTGATAAAGACGTCCCCAAAGATGTAAGGAACGCCTTCTGTGTGTAACCTTTCATACCGAGTTGTTAAACTAAGATACACCCTGTAGGTTGATTTAGCTGAGGCCCCTATAACCATGTAGCTAGTGGTTCAAGAGAACCTTAGCTGATTCTATTTACCGTGCGAAGAAGAATATTGATAATATGAGAAGCAAAAGGCTGCATGCTTTATCAGAAGGATTATAAAAACGATAACCCCCCAATGGCTGAACTGGTATTATGGCCAATGATACCCTCAAATAGCAGATTTTCCTCGAACTTCGCGGGCCTGCAGCTTCATATTTGGGCAATCTTCCCCGTCGGGTATTGTCAGCCTACTCAAAAGGCTTGTTTTACGAAAAAGCTTCTTTGCTGGGTTAGTGCACAGTTTCTCAGATACTGAAATTGATCCAAAAGTAAATAGGCTTTAGAGCAAACTTCTCCTCCAATTCTTCTCCTGCACTAAACAAATATTAACTCATCACATTTTTTAGAGAGATTCATGGGAAACACAGCTTCAAGAAGCTGCCATATCGGGAGACGTTGAAGTCGTAGAAGAGTTGATTTCAAAAGGAATAGGTGAGTCAAGCAAAAGTTGCTGATGCACACTGTAAACTAAGTACATTTCACCTGAACGAAATACAATTTGCTTTGTGGCTCGTTTTCACTCGTGCATGTCCGACATTGGTAATGTAACAAGTTTCTCTGTGGAGACAGTTCTCTTTCGCTGGATCCTTTTGTCGCTGGCTCATCAATAATAGAATGCATTTGGTTAATAACCATTAACCAGAATGTTTTCACAAATTGGAAGTTTCATCAGCTGCGAATGAGAGTTCAGTCGCCCTTACGTGCAAGATTTATAATAGGATCATTATTTTATATAGCTATGACTGCTAAAGAGGTAGGAAAATATTATTTTTTCAGTTTCTAGCCACAATGGAAAAAATATTTCAGGATGCTCTAAAGGGCTACACAATTCGTCCATAGCTACAATTCTTATTGCAATACCTAAATCCTTTCTCAGAATTATCTGATCAGGGTACTCGGAAATTCAGCAGGGTTTAATCCTCACACTGTTCCTCTCATTCATTTAAGAGTCAACTCAAGGGATCCTTAGACTATCAAATAGCTTTTGATGAAACATGATCCATATTGCCATAAACAACAAAACATAAATTTCCAAATCGCGATAAGTAGTTGATATATTTCAAAATAAAAGATATTGTGATGATCCTGTTACAGCACCGTCTATAACTGATGGGTTTGGCCGCACTCCACTGCATAACGCCATACTAGGCAATCAGCTACGTATCGTGGAGATTTTACTCGGCAAGGGTGCAAATGTCCGAGTCCAGGATGAAAGAGGTGACACGCCTATTCACACAGCTGTAAGAGCTGGTAACGAGAAAATATTGAAGGTACGTCGCGCACTGAAAACAAAAGGCCAGATAGGCGTCTCCTTTTATAGTTCTATGTTACGTATCACTTGTCACAGAGCTTTCATGCCCAAGAACCTCCAATCGTGGCTCGGTTATTAGAACATTCGTCAGGTTTTTTAGGAAATTATGGATCCAGTTCCTTAAAGGGCACCTCTCGTAGTCGTAATAAATCAGTTTAAGATGTTTGTTTATTTGAAAGATAATAAAACGACAATTTCAACAAGGCTATTGAATGACTTTGATCCCACGCTGCATGATAAACTGAACAATAACGTCTATTGTGTTTCTAGAGATTGTTGCAAGAACCTGAATGTGACGTCAACGCAACTGGTCGCAGCAATGTCACGCCGCTTCATCTGGCGGCTGGAATGGATCGTGTCCAAATCTGCAAACTGCTGGTGAGCAGAGCTTATTGCCATAGCTACTGAACAAAAAATGAGATACGCCAATGCCAAACCAATGAGCTTTCTCAAAAGTATTATTGCAAAGTTTTTGTAATCTGCTAGTAGCGCGCATTAACAATCAACTCAGATTACGCAAATGAGGCGTTTTTCAGCTACCTTGTCTGTTTGAAATTACTGGACACAGTAAAAACAACGATTTCTTTTTTTTCTTACGTGTTTCAGTTTTACTCCAGCTATTTTTCGGACGTGTACAAAAAACTATTTTTAAGCATTAAAATTAAAAAATGGATGCTTTCTCATCCTTTGAAAACCAACCGCCGAACAAATCTTACCTAATTCTAAACCTAACGAAACGACCAGAGCAGAAAATTGCTACTTTTATCAACTGATACAAAGTCTAACAGATGCCATAACGCTGAATCGATCATCCTCACGATCAGAAGTAAATCTGTTCAAGATTAAAAAAACTTTATTTCGAACAAGCTTTTTTCCTCGCAAAATGCGTCATATAACGAGGAAATTGCTATGTATTTTGCAAAAAAAAAATAAAATCAACTATGCAAATTAACTTGCATTAATAATTTTCTAGATTGAACATCAAGCTAAGATAAACAATAGAGATGACGATCAAATGACACCTCTGGGTCATGGTGTGGAGAGAGGAGCGAAAGACGCCGTCAGCTATTTGTTTTATTATGGTGAATATGACTTATCTTTGTAAGCTAAGAAGCATAAATTGTATTGGAAAAGACATGTGCAAGTTTAATTGATACAGGCAGTGAGCAATTATATCTTCAAAATTAACATTTTCCTTATCATAAGCAAGAAGCGATTGTGAATAATGCTACTTGCCCTGGATGAATTTCTAGTTCATCAAAGGTTACCCCTCAAAATCTTTCGGCTTGCAGCACACTTAAGTGAAGATGACAACTTTGTCTCACTACAAAACACAAGATGATGACTTCTCTCAGGGCAAAAGCCCGGACCTTAATTCTGGTGCCCGAACGATCCATTCTGTGCAACATGCTCACCATTTCAGGTTACGTGTCTGAGTCTGATCAGACTGATTATCATGGTAGATAGATAGATAGATAGACGTTTATTAATAATACCTTAATAGCAGCTGGAAGCTGAATTACAAAGGTGTACAAATTATATAATAGAACTATACAATAAAATCAAACCTAAAAGGGAACTAATTTACATATGGGCCCATATACAATTGTAATAGATGTCAATTAAAATGTCTTGCGCTTGCTGGAATGAAAGTATCTCTGAACCGATTTGTTTTAAAGGAAACTCTAAATGGTCTGCGTCGTCGTAACTCCCTAAGTTGATCTCGGTTGTCGAAAGGCAGTAAGTGGTACAAACAATCCAAGGGATTGGAGACGATGTTGTTAAAGAATTTTAAGCAAAGGTCTTCCCTCCGATCCCTTAGGGTTTTCAGCTCTGCCATCTGAAGCACTTCTCTATAATGATTTTCATAACCGTATATAATTTTCAAGGCTCTCTTTTGGACCCGCTCTAAACTTAAGCTCAAATAATCGGGGAGACTATAATGGTAGACCTGACATCCATAAAGTAAGACGGATTGAATGCAAGCAACATAAAAATTCACTAATTCTGGTGATGGTACCTTAGCTCGCTTTAACTGAGTTAAAAAGTAAAGGCGTTTAGCGGCCTTTTTAATCATCTCAGTAACGTGAGTGTTCCACTTGAGGTTGTCTTGAAAATACACACCCAGTAATTTCACGACACTAACGGCGCTAACCTTAGAGCCATTAATTTCTATGAGATCGTAGGAAGGAGGGGAGCGCACGAAGGAAACTCTTAGCTCATTACATTTTTTCGGATGAAGTTGAAACGAGTTAAGTGTTGACCAGGTAGCTACTTCGTTTATCATAGACTGAGCATTGCTAGGACCACCCTTGCTTATGATTTCATACACTGTCGTGTCATCTACATATTTTATACAGTCACTGGCTGATGGTACTTTCAAATCATTTATCATAACCAAGAATAGCCACGGTCCCAATTTTGTTCCCTGCGGTACAATCATCAATCGGTCAATCATGAAAAATAATGACATGACATCTCATCAAGGCTACTTGTTGTATAATTCAAGCTACATCTATATACCATCGTCCCTCTAGTGATTCCTTCCTTAACAATTATTGTTGCAATGTATAATTCGATATTTTAGTTGGTGGTAACATTAATCATGAGCTTTTTCGTCCTCATTTTAGCCCGCTCCCAAAAGTTCGATTTGGATTCATTTCTTTACAAGGCTGATTTGGATGGCTCTTCCCTTCTGCATATGGCAGTTGATGGTGGAAATATTAAGGTAAATTTTGCACGTAAAACGTCTTCTTGAACGTTAGGACGATAAACAGAAAAATTAATGTACTTACATTACAAACATTCGCTTGCATAAGGATATAATACATTGACAACATTAACGACTAGGCGGGTGGAAATTAACATCGATAAAACAATGACCATATGTCCCGATTCTGCGGTCGGAGACAAGCTGCAAATGTCAACAATCTCAAACAGAAATACGTGCAAATATTTTCTTTCCTAGGTATGAAAACTTTATTACAAAGACGGGTGAAATCATTCTCCTAAATGCTCTCTACAACTGTTTTTAACCAAAGGTGGTATGTTGCTGCTGCTACTATTAAACAACTGTCACTTTTGGATGAAATCCTTGATTTTTTTCCCACAGATTGTAGAGCTGTGTCTACTAAATGGGTCCAGAGTGCGATGTCCAAAGGTTGGTTGCATAAAGCTGATCAAGAGTTCCTTTTACTGACATATCGTATATTTTGAAATTAAAAGAAAAGCTCGCAAAGTTACATGTATCTAGTGCATTGTGTTTAATTCTCCTGTGAGTTATGATTTTGTCTGTACAAGGTATGATATGACGTAAATATGGTTACCCTCGTATTGAGAGTGCTTAAAGTAATCTCAGAGTTTTTTTACCATGGAATCTACAACTTAGAGCATATCATGACGTCAAAATATTTGTCTCGATCTTTTTTTTTTTTTGTCATTCAGTAAAACAGTCATTATCATCATTATCATAAGTAATTTCAGTCATAACATTATATTACTTTTTCTTTTATTGTTTTCCAGACCTCTGATAAGAGCACAGCCTTTCATTTGGCGTGTGCACAAGGCTCCATGGAAATTGTCAAACTTTTGGTCAGTTATGACTTTTCAATTTGTCGAATAACGCTGCTCGACGCCGAGGGAAAGACACCTCTCCATAGAGCCGCCACTAACAATCACGTGTCTGTGGTTGAATACCTTCTGGATCAGGTAGGAAAGGTTTGTTGGTTTCTTATGTTCTACTTTTTCTTTTGTTGAGCAAGAACGTTGATTATTTGCGAATGGTAACTAGCCAATTAGACGTTCATTTCCGTTTGTCTGTCTTGCTTCGTTTCTAAATTCATATTTTTAGATTTTTACAGCCTTTTTTCATTTGCATCACCAAGACTAGGTGAACGAATAGAGATTCAGTGGAAACGATGACTTAGTCACCATTTTTTGTTTGTTTTGTTTTGTTTTGTTAAACGTTTTAAGTGTCTCCCTACAGACAGAATGGACTCCTTCTCTTGATACCCACTAACGTACATATATATATATATATATATATTTATATAATAAGCTCAGTTATGCACGCATTCTGATTGGTTCTCACTTATGATCTATTGGACAACAGACGTTTATATGATGTCACCACTACAACTTTTTTTCCGTATATTTTAATTCTTTATTGTATAAAACAAATAGATTCCAAGTTGCCGTGCGTCTGTTCATTAATAGATCAGAGGACGTCAAAATGTGGTAAGAACATCAGTGACACACTTGGCTGCGCCTCGTGTGCCACTTTTTTGTTCTTACCACATTTTGACGTCATCTGAGATAAAGATACATTACCTATACAGGGCGCCGCAATAGACCCCCCTGACAAGTCACGATGCACTCCCCTCTACCAAGCAACTTCCAAAGGCGCAGTAGACACAGTGGGTTTCCTACTTAAGCGAGGTGCTGACGTCACTGTGAAGACTATACAACTGAGATCAGTGATCCACGCGGCTGTTCCTTTCCCCAATGTCATGGAGTTGCTGTTGAGGGTTTGTAATAATTATCTCAAATTCTTTGCAAACCTTTTTGGATAAACCATAGCGTTTACGAATTATTGTCCTTTCTTTTCTATGGTTGCGGTGTGACGAAAGTCAAAAAAGAAAATTTAGATGATTCAAAGATTCTTGCAATAGTTTCAGTAACATTGTAATATACCTATTCAGGGAAAACTGCCATCAAGGTATTTTTTTATTATTATTTTTTTTTTTTGGTGTTATTGCTGTTGTGTTTGTTTCCAGCACAAACAACCAGATCCCTATGTTCTGTCTTATTACGGCCGCCATGAACGTTTAATCAGGCTGTAAGCCCGATACCTCTTACAATGCTAGACGATTCTGTCACTCGTAATAATTGGTTGTATCAAACGCAGGTGCCTTCCTCAGCGTATCTTATCACAGATAAGGATTACAAAAGCCTGACACCAGCTGACTACGCGGCAGCAAAGGGACAATCTAAGGTAAAAATTGCACCCACGATGAAGATACCCACGCCAGTGCTCGCTGGCTCCGAGTAAGATTATCACGACCCTACTTATAGTTTACCAAACGTTTCTCGAATGTATTGAACGCCATTTTGAAATTGCATGAACTGCAAACGCTAATGAGTTACTTTATGATTGGAAACGTAAAAGGTCACAGAATATTTGTTTCACCTGAAGTAACTATTCATTCGATCACAGTTACACAAACTGCACCGATCTTTGCATTACAATTATGTCAGGCTTCAACCCTTCACTAACCCACCCTTTATTTGAATTGTTTTCTCGTGGATTAACACATCGTTATCTCTTTAGACCATCTCACTTCTGATGGAAACCAACAAAGCTGCCGCTAGTTCGACGTCAAACGAATTGGACACACCTCTGCATATCGCAGCAAAGTAAGATGTACATGAGATGACGACGACTTTCATTCAGGGTTAATTTAATTTGATTAATTGCTAAAAAAAACCTGCTACTCCAACTTCAGAGGAATCATCGTGTAGTTGAGGCTACTTTTGAGGAGGCTAAATAGTCTTTACATCAGTTTGGAAGAGTTAGCATCCCTTTTGTATCCCGAAGATGAATTTTCAGATTACAATCAGAAAGATGTAGAGCAAGCAAGTATTTTAGCAAAAAGAAAAGAAAAACAAAGAAACAAAGCCATTTCACTTACTTCAGGAAGGAATACAAGAAAAATAAAGCAAGAAACTACAAAAAGAAAAAAAAACACCGTTTGTGTCGCTCAAAAGCTGACATGATCACCAATCTTGGTCTTACTGATCTTTTACCAATGGAAAGATACTGATGAAGTTCTCTTGTTGCAGATTCGGGTGGTTGCCAATAGTGGAGAGTCTCTTGGTTGGACGAAATGTTCGTATGATAAATTTACAAAACAACAAAGGCATGACTCCTCTTCATCTTGCTTGTTCCGAAGGACATGACCTGGTGGTCGAGTACCTCATGACTAAAGCAGCAACCATAGAGAAGTACGTCGGGTTCTATTAACGATTTTCTTACCCATCAGTTACTTGGCCTTCGGATACCTAATGTTAGAAATGAAAATGGAACAGCAGAATTCTCCCCCGGCTTTGATTTAAAACTATTCAAACGTTTAATTTTTTTTCCACTTGTCAAATGATGATTACTTTAATTCAATATTAAAAAAAAGATAAAATTATGACAGTGGTAGTGATAAGGAAATTCAACATTTAGATTTTAAAAAAGTCTGAAGCGTAACTATTGTATTCAATAACTTCGTGTAACATCGTCAATTGGGATTGGACTAGTTTTATTCCACATGCTAGACGCAAGGGGAGAAAAAAAATAATGGTCATCAAACTCGTTCACCAGAAAATTTTGAATTACCTTTCTATCCAGCTTAAACCAAAGAGAAAAAGTCGTGCAAGGCATGCGAGCCAATCATACGAAGGGATGACTTCGATAGCAAAATAAATGGTGATCCCAAAATTGTTCAAAGTTAGCCAACTGTTTTCATTAGCCACTTCTCGTCCTTAGAAAACTGTTGGACTAACGTTTTGTTAAGTCGATTGCCGAAACGAGACGATGCTAAGCCCTAAGTTTCATAAAGTTCATGGAAAAAAATTGTCATACAAGATGTCATACAACAGTTTATGACCGAGTACTTTCACTGAGACTTACCGAGTATGAAAACGCACAGTACTATAAAATAAAGGTGAAAAGTTCCAAATGGTCGGAGTTTACTTGGTGGCTATGTAAAGAGAACTCGGGGCAACTAAGAACAAATCCTGGGACCAGCAGAATGGAGTTGAGCCCTTGACATACAGATCACAAGTTCAGCGCACTACACCACACTACCTTCATGAAGTAAAGCAGTTTCAAAGTGCATGTAATGAACAGCTTATGATGCAAAATCTCTTCGAACCTGAGAGAAACTGTTCAAAGCCACCGCTTTTCTGGCCGGTTGGGGACTAATGTCAGTTACTTTGCTCACTCCATATAGGGACCAAAATCAAAAGACAGCCTTGCATCTAGCAGCCTCCCGGGGTTCAAAGAGGTGCATTGTGTCCATCTTGGAAACACATCCGGAGTGCCTGAACAATGTGGACGAAAATAAGGTCAGCCAAGTCAATTTTCATTAATTTCAAATGAAACATTAATCCAATTTAAAGTGCATGCGGGAAATTGGAAAAAAGTAATTCTGGCCTTTTTTCAGAGGAATGAGTAACACATTATGTTAACTTTCTTCAGTGTGGCCTCGAAACTTGGTTGTTAGTTTTCAGTCAGTCTTTGGAAATATTCAGTGATTTCAAGCCCGTTCGTTTTCCAGATTATCATTTCCTCAACAGGCGCATAAATTGTGTTTTTACTTTTGAGGACAAGTTCGAAAGCTACAAAAAAAAAATGATGCGTTTCCAACATGTTTACTGCAAATGGTTTTAAGAGTTAAAAGAAAGAAATTAACCCAAAACTCTCCTCTTTCTTCGACAGAATACAGCTTTAAACCTGGCCTCATTTGAAGGTCACGCTGAGATTGTTGTGTATTTATTGTCACTTAAAGATCAAGAAATTCTGATGAACGCCTATAATCAGAATGTACTGGACATAGCACTTAAGGAGGAAAAGGAGAATGTTGCCATTGCGATTGCAAAGCATGATCGGTAATGATGTGCAACTAATTCCTAGCATGTGATTTTAGGACAACTGACCTTGAAAACTAGTGCAGTCGTTAATTCTGTGAAAGGGGTAATCGCAACAGGCGTACCTGTGAACATTTTGTAACATTCTCGATGCCTTCGTTAATTTATCAATTACTCATTAAAAAAATACAAAGTAGGACTTCTGAAACAGTCGTGAAAGACCATTTTCCTCTATTTCAAAAGATGGAGGGAGATTCTGAATTCATCAGCGCCAGGCTCCTTGCTCATGATGCAAGATCTGGTTATCAAGATGCCAGAAGTTGCAGAGGTAAGAACAAGAGCTCGATTTTTAATAAGTACTAATGACTTTAGGTCCGTTGTCTTATCTGCATGGTACGAGATATGACCGGCGCTTAAAAAAAATTATATCAATTTTTACCCAATAATGTTCTCAGTTTTACTTTTGTGGCACTCGCAAGTTTCGTTAACATTATGATACTTTTTGAAATCGACAGGCTATTTTGGATCAGTGCGTGACGGAGGAAGGTGACGAATTGAAACCTCATTTTAGAGTAAGTAAAAAACTGGCTCTTAGTGTATCTAAAATAATTTCCAAGGTGCAACCTCCCCCGAGGCCCCAACCTCACTACCTGCCTTGGTTCCTTATTCTAATGAGTTGTCCGTTTAGGATTCTCTTATGTGATTGTTAATAAGGTCATTGGATGTATTGCAGTTGGTGACCTTTGACAGTAAAATCACCTCACAATATGCATAAGGTGCAGTTTGAATGCTTATTTACTGCAAGAACCAACATTTCCCTCTTGAAGCAGCACATTATCATCGTTAACTGCCCGGAAAGTATCTATACTTGCAGTAATGTTTTTTGTTGATGCGACTTCTTTTTCTTAAAGATGAGGAGAGATTTAACAATAATTCAACCAAAGTACGTCCCAAATCCTGAGAAGGACCAGCTGACTGTGCTGAAGGTAATCACAGTTTCTTTCTTCACGTCGATCTAGCAGTCCTTTGTTAGGAATTTACTTCCTTGCTCCCTCGCTACCGCCTCGTCACTTAAATAAATCATTCCTTTCCAATTTTTTGTTTCACCGAAGACAATCAACATTTCGGCATGACTGAAGAATACCCAGTTAGGATTTTTGTCTTTCCCTCGGTCCAAACTTCAACAGTTAAAGCGCGGGAATGCCGTTCGAAAGGACGGGAGGTGGAGGGTCTTAAAATAACAATAGTTTACGAGCGACCTTTGCAAATACATCAGCTACATCTTCGAATAGTTTCACATCCGTTTCTTTTGACGAGCTTATTCTCTCTGAATGATTATTTGTTTCGATTTATTGAGAATTCTGGCAAAGGAAATGATTCGCTCAAAAAGAGGGGATTAGAGGTTAAATTTAATGACCGAAAGTCAGCTGCTTTTCGCGATTCTTGTGTTTGGAGACAGGGCGGTGTTAAAAGGTTCAGAGGCCTCTTGAAAGACCCTCCACTAGCCTACGTGGGAAGCCCTGAAATTCGAAACGATACTGGCTGAATTTTACAATAATAACAGTGTTCTGTCTTTTCTTTTATGTTAGACTATGGTAAAATATCGCCGTGATAAGTGCCTTACTCACAAAGTCGTCTTCAATCTCATGCATTTAAAGTGGTAGGTCTTGAGTTACAGTAAGATTGGACCAAGCTTTGCTCAATACTTAACTAACGAAATTGTATCAACTACCGACATAGTGTCACATTTAACAACAGAAGCTCAGTGTTCTAGTGAATGTATGGCAACAAGCACGATAAGGCTGTGACGACAAAACATGAGCCACTTCACAAACACATTCCATACATATATCGCTCCGTCTGTCTGTTTCGGAACCAAATATGCTTAAAGAAGTGTTAAGAAGTAATAGGTTTTTCTTTTAGAGGTTTCATAAAAACAAAAAAAAGCAGCTTGCCCTATGGAAATAACCCCAAAGACAAAAAATTTGTTTTATAAACGAATATATAAACTTTTAATGCTGTAATCTTATTTTTAGGAAGAAGTTCGGTTTCACATCCCTCATTTTCAGCCTATTTCTCTATCTCACGTACCTACTATCGCTGACTGCCTTGGCTATGTACTCTCGAGACAACGAAAAGAAGATCTGTGCGTCAAACGACACAGACATGAGAAGGGTAAGTGTTATTCGAAAAAGGGAAGGTCATGCTCACTCCAAAATTTGTTCAATGAATATAAACAACATTGTTTTTACCAGCAGATGTTTAAAGAAGTATTCGTCATCAGTTCACAATGGAAAATTTCAACCATTAATAGTGATAGTCACACGTTCCACAATTTTGGACGTCTCTTGATGCTTGCATGCCAAAAAATTCGCAAAAGAAGTGTCAATTTTTCCTACTCACAAAGTACCTTGATGGTACGAACCAAATTTTTTTAATAGGAAGAAAAAGCAAGAACAAGGCAGTCAAAAAGGGAAACTTTGTTTGTAAATTATTATCTTCCTTGAGCAAAGAATTTTTCAACGAGCTCCGACTTTATGTACTGAGCAAGTTGTGAGTCTAGACGTAGTTAAAATTGACGACCTGTAGTTGTGATATGTCTTCGATCTCTTCATCATGAATAACTATAATCAGAGCTTAATAAATAAACCTGGGACCCATTTTGACTTTTTTTAATAATTACGTATTTTAATGTTTACAGTAATAGGGTGTAGATTTCACTAGGGGGCATTTCCCCTCTCCTCCATCGATTAGTCAAAGATCTAAAAGAAATGCTTTTTGGTTTTTCGGTTGTTTCTAACCAATACCGTTGATGAAGAAGACATTAAGCGTCCCTTTTCATCCATTCCATGGCAGAGTCTATCTGGCTATTAGACAACCAACAGACGGAAGTTGAACGAGATACTAGACATGATCCTGAAAGTTATTTTATGCCTAGAAACTATTTTTGAATAAAGAAGCAATCAAAAAACTGTCATATTTTTTCTGCTTAATCTTAAAGGATTATCTTGAGGACATGCCCACCACTCGCTCCGATATGGTAAGTCAGCGCAATAATTTTTATAATTCCACGGTCATTAACGACTTGATTTCAGGCAGTATATCTTTTTACAAATATTGCGTCGAACCCAAACGTGTGAAAGTACAACTCGTGGAGGAATTTAAGCACGCCTTGCAGAAGTGAAGAAAGTGTCTGCAATCTTTTTCAGCAAAATATAAAACAGATCCGGCTTATTTCGAACTATACTATGATTATAATAGTTAAGGAGAAGATCCTCATATATTCCAAACAATTTGAACTCCCATAGAGGTTCAGTTCATTTGCTGCAAAATCCTTTTTTCTTTCTTGTGTCGCTTAGAATATTCATTCAAATAATTTTCCGTGCTCTTGTTCTCTTACTCCAGTTCATTCAAGTGCTTACTTACGTCGTTCTTATACTCACGCTTGTCCATTTAGCGAGTGAAGTTTTTCAATTACTCAAAAAGGTAAGAGAGTCAAAGGAATGAGAAAATTCATTATTATATAGCAAAAATAAACCAAAATGAACTCATTGAAATAAATCAAATACTTATTGTGTAACTCTGATACATATGAAATATTATATTAGAGCAAATAAGCTATACTTGAGATTATTCAAAACTTTCTCTTTGTTAAAACAACCAGACTTTCATGTAAACTTTTGGGCCAAACTTTAATTTTGTTCAGGATTTTGATAATCTATGCTATTCCTGTGGAGTTAGTATCTTTTCTGATGATGGTCGATATGCTAACGGTGTTAAATTTCTGGATTTGTTCCTTTTATAAGTTTTGCAGGTTGACTATTATGAATTTGTTCTTTTATTTCAGCGTGCAAACTACTTGGTATCCGTCTCAAACTATATTGTGCTTACTGGATACATCATTACAATGTTGTACATTTTCCCCCCCAACGACTGCAAGTCTGGCTTCCAAATCCAAATTGGAGCCCTTTCTTTGTTCTTCGGTTGGATGAATCTGATCCTCTATTTACGAAAGTAAGTAAAATATAATTCCAATTAATACGAACAGTGTTAATAAAATATCACTTCACGAGTTTACTGAAACCAACATAATGACCAGCTCCCAGTAAGCTTGTTAGCTTAGTTGGTTGAGCACTGCACCGGTATCGAAGAGGTCATGGGTTAAAATCCCGTACAGGCTTGAACTTTTTTCAGGCCTTATTTCCACTGCTGCTTAAGATCTTTTTCCGGTTTGTGAGGCCACGTTAGAAAATTTATGCAGTTTGCGTTTAATTTTTTTTAATTTGTTTGCGTAGTTACATAATATTTCATATGTATAGGAGTCGACTGTCACGTATATGCATTTTATATTCAGACTTTCCTTTTTGGGATCATACGTCATCATGTTGGCCACGATGTTTATCACGTTGTTTAAGGTGAGTCATAGTTATATTTTATTCGAACAGTTAAATAGTTTTCTTCATTCTTTTATACAATACGTGTTCCTTATTGAACAGTTTAACATATTATATAACCCAGTCATTAATTTTTGCACGAATCTATCGGCGACTTTACATCACGTGGCGCAAATTACACGTTATATCCTGCCCATTAATTTTCCCGCGATTCCATTAGCTATGTTACATCACGTGTTGCAAACCTACAGGACAGTCATCTCGTGATAACCCCCGAATACGTCAATGTTTATCCCCCGTTTATATCTGTTCAAAAGAAACTAAGCCAGCGGAAAAAAGCCAGCTCAAAAGTTTCACTTTTTCACTTTTGTTAATTTGTTGACTTGAAAAAAACTCATCTTCTAGAGTCCAGTGATTGTAACCTTAAAAAAGCTGATCTCAAATAGTGCCTTTAAAAGTGCAAGAAAAGCAACAAAATTTGCCGTCAACGCGCGCTATGAAAATTAATAGAAGGGTAATAAAATAAATAAAGCCTTGTCTGGCTTGCTGGCATGTTGATTGATGATATCCTTAGCCAAGAAAATGTCCACAAAATTTCACATTTTCCCTTCGACCTTCACTTTTTGGCCAAATTTTTATTTCTTGGACAATATCTCAGCCGCGCACATTACCAGACGCCTAGAGGCGTTTATTTATTAAATATGCAGGGAGATTTTGCGATTAGCGTCGTTGTTACCGAGCCCAGTAGGGGCGAGGCAAAATGCGAGTAATGAGCCTTTTTCGCGCGTTCCGATGTCCTAAAGTGGCGTAAGAGTGGAATAATTAATTCCGTTATTCAGATGCATTTTCTTTTGTTACGATCTAAGTGATTCTTTTTATAAAAATAAAAGTACTTTGTATTTCAAACAGGTGTTAGTGCTGTTTCTTTTGTTCATCTTGGCATTCGGTACAACTTTCTACATGCTGATTGACGAAAACGTGAGTTGAAACATTAGCCTTTCTCTATCAATTCCTTAGAAGTCTCTGCTATTGAATACATTGGGCGTAGCGCTACTGTTAAACCTTTAATGTGATAGAGAGCTTAAAAGTTACTTCCTGATCTTAAGGCTGACTTAATACAACAAGATGACTTCCCCATTCCTGGTAGTGCGTAAAGGCTTCATGACTCTAAAGCAACAGGTTAGGAGGCACTGAGTGGCTCGAGGCTTAAATGCCTAAGGGCTTAGAAATCCAAGCGACATAATCAGCAGTTGGGATATGGGGATACAAACTCCCTGAGTCTTTAGCACTTCGGAGCTCTACATATTGAACCAAGTTATATTATTTGAGTATATTATGACGGAATGTTTGTTCATTATATTTATTATTACGCTCATTCCCTTTTTCTCTCAGGAATCAGCAACTTCACTGCCTAAGTGGATTCTGACTACTTTTGTGATGACTCTGGGAGAGTTGAATTACGCTGATAACTTCATGCCCTGGGAGTACCCTTTCGCCATCCTGATCAATACCCTCTTTGTCCTTTTCGTCCTGGCAATGCCTATCATTCTCATGAATATGCTGGTAAGAATCGTTTTTCTATATTTATGTATTATTCTGTCAACTGCGAAATGAAGCAATTTAGCCCAACAGTAAAGCAAACAGTTCCCTCCTTTTTTAATAAAAGCTCATATCTCTGATTAACTCGTACCCTCACCGCGGTACCAGGGGTGCTTTTTCGATAGAATACCCCAAATAGCCATTGATACGTTCTACACTGGATGTGGGATGAACATCTACATGTAGGGGACATTTTTTTGCTTCCATTTTACTTTGTGTCCTCTTTCCTGTACTTATCATACTACGATAGAGATCGCAGTATGAAGGAATTATTACCTACTTCCCTTAGGTCTAATTCAGTGAACAATGAAAATTGGGCGGTGGAATTAAGTAATAAAAGCATTTCCAGTTACGCTAAGTAATGTTTATATATTAAACTCTCTACGACCAAAATCATATAGTTCATTATTTACAAAATGTTTCGATTTCAATTTGACGAAATCTTTACCTCTTTCACAGGTAGGTCTTGCTGTTGGGGACATTGAAAACATCCAGAAAAATGCCACAATGGACAGATACGTTATGCAGGCAAGTGTTTATATCAAAACTTTTTTAAATCAATCTTCTTTGAAATGTCAAGTTTTTGACACTTAATAGTTCTGCAAATAATAAATCTTAATAAAACCCGAATTACTTGCACTGTAATATATTTTTTCGTCTCGTCACGAGAATGGGACATAGAAAAATGAGTCCCTATGAAGAAAGGATAATTGTTGCTGCTTTCTTATCTGTAGTTTGACCTCGCTAAATACAGAGTTGTCCAGTTTCTCGACACGTTTACATTTGCAGTTCAGACTATATTCTCAATGAACTGGATAGTCATATAGTAGTCAACCACTGAACTATTTTTATGTTTATTTACTTTAACAGATAAAGATGTTACTGGAAACCGAGGAACAACTTCCACGCTGTCTACGCAAACATGTTCAATTCGAAAAATTTGTCGAATATCCCAACAAAAAACTTCCGTTGAAAACAAGGGTATTAATTTTTTCTCAAATTCTTGTGTTGATAAATGATGGTAATAGGACCGAGTAGAGTCGATTAACAAAAATCGGACGAACGCGAAGCGGGAGTCTTATTTGTCAACCATGAGTATGATTACGCACAGAATTGGACGACACGAAGTCCTATTACTAATTAATCATAACCGTTACGATTTCTGAGAAAAAGAAATAAATTTAGGATAAACATCTGCGGTAAAGACAGTGTCTTAAATAAAAAAATTCCTCTATTTTGAAAAATTCCCCATCAGTTTTTTCAGTATAAATGGCTGTTGCTATGGTTATTGTGATCAATTTTGTGATTGGTGGATTCAGCTAAGTGGACTAAGTATGATTGGCTGCTTCAACTATCCGATTACAGGTGTCTGATTGCAGCCAGCTGTCCGATTACAACCGTACAGAATGGTTAGTGAAAAACTAACGCAGCTGATGCACCAATCACATTTCAGGAATTTTTAATGGTTTTGATTATCTTTATGACAACACTTATCTGTCCATAATCTCAAAACTGATGCAAGTGCATATTTTTCTTCCAACAAAGAGACTCATACTTTTCTCGTTTTTTTTTTTTTTTTCATCCCAGCAAATATGTCATTTTATTGCAAAGTTTTATGCTGCAAAGTATTACCCCAACCTATTATTTCAGTTATACGATGCTATATGTGGTTTTGGTCATCCGGGAGGTGATGAGAATGAAAAAGACGAACATGATGTCCCTCGTGAAATAATTGACTTAAAAACAAAAGTAGAGGAACAGGAAACAAAGTAAGTTGTCTTTTTTTTTTTGTCTTGTTTTTAATCCGCTCGAAGCTTCAGAGAAAACGTCTGAATGAACATATCAGCACACTCGAAAATTGTCTCAGTTTCCCATTAAGTAATTTTCCAAGATGTCAGAACAGTTTCGCAGGCTTGAGTTTCGATAGTATAAAGCGGAAAAGGAATTCAATTTTCAAAGAAAAAAAAAGAGGAAAATGAACAACAATAAACTTACTGCTTTTAAATATCGCTGCCCGACTTTATCCAGCATGATTCTAAAATATCTATTTGTCTAATGATGTTCACAGTAAGTAAGATTTTTTAAATAATATTCCCGTACATTTGGTTTCTACTTTTATATTTCATTTTTTTTCTCTATTTTCAGAATTAATGAGATCAGCAACATGTTAAGGAAGCAATCACAGATGTTGGAAGTCCTTGCTCAGAAATCGAAACTGAAGGAAGGATAGAACGATGAAGAAGGCCAGGACAGTTCAAATCTCTGCTGAGACCTCTTTAAAGTTCTTGTTTAGTATTTGCAGTTCCTTTCTATTTCACAACAGTTTGAATTTTTTTCTTAGCTTTAAAGATTCTAAAATGACTCGCTGATGTAGAACAACTTACTAAGAATGAACCACTAAATGGTTCATGGTCGGGATAGGGAAGATTTACACAGGTTGTAAATGACAAACTTGAAAAATAAGGCGACATATTCCAAGAGGCACAAACGGTGACGCAAGCACTTAAGATTTTATTTTAGAACATGTGTACATGTAGCTGCAACAAAGATTTCCAAAGGGATTTTACTCAGAGACCCACATGCTTATAAGTCTTGTTTTACGTTTGAGGATAGCTTCACGACTACATATGCGTATAATAGATTTAGCTTAACTTGGTTTGATTTTTATATAACGTGTAGCTGTCTTTGGATTGAGTTCATCAAAGCTAAAAACAACTTTAATTTCAAATTTACCAGCACAAAGAGAATATCGCAGTGAGCCAATGAGAATTTAGAGTGAAAAAAAAGCGGAAAAAAAAACAACCTGAAGGCAGGTTAATATGATTGAACATGCATGTTAACATGTAAGTCGCAATCACTTAAAGGCTTGAATCTGATAGACAGTAAAATGGCAAAGCACAGTAAGCAAACTCGTGCAACACCGGATTAAATCTTTTCCAATCTATTCTCTAGCATTTTTATCATGAATCACTGACACTCCAAGTTAAGTCATCACCTCTTATTAACACCACACAAGATATTATAATTTCCTGCGCTACAGGAATCAGTTTTATTGTAGATTAATATCTTTTTTTCGATAGTTTTTCAGTCATTCGTAAGCAGCTGTTGCCTTGAATGACTATCCGCACCCATAATCTGAGTATTCCATAAAAATTTCAAGAGGGATAAGCTCCACAATAAACGACTTTTTCACCATTGTAAACTATTTGATAAAATATGTATCTCCATCATCGAATCCTGATTCTATTCCTCCGCATTTTCAATGCCTTCATTTCAATCTATAACTGAAACGGTTTCTTTGCAAATTGTAGGTGGAATTTCTGAATCCTACCTTTGGTGTCCACGCTTTCCCTGACCCTCGTCAAATTGTTCGTCAAAACAGTGTTTGTTTTTTCTAACAATTCCACCAGGAAATATTGGTTATGATTTTTCTATCGAGGTCTCACCCCCCTTCTAATGGGAGATATCCTTTCAGAAAAGCTCGAAAGAAAATATGCAAGACATTGTAATAAAAAACTTTTGAAAAGAACAGTGGGTGCCGGAAAGGCAGAAGAGTTGTTAGTAACATGTAAGAAAATATAGGAACGTAGAGGAACATTTTCGAATGCATAGAAACGAGGCATAGAGAAGTGTGATAGCGGCTCTACATTCATCGTTTGCAGATCAACAGTCAAATTCTACCAGAGTTACGGTAAAAAAAGTTGAGCCGATACAAGTTTATTGCTTTCTACAATTTTAATGATTTTCTCAACGTTTATTAGGCTCGCCTTGATATAGAAGAAGATTTTTTACCAATCAAATTTAAGAGGCAGTCCGCGTAAGTACGTATAAGGCAAATTTCGGTCCTGCACCGATTTCCCTAAGTTTTTCACTGAAAGTCAACAATTCTATCCCATGTACAAATATCACATTTGTTTTGATCAATTTTATTTTTCTTTTTTTACGAGACAATTTTAAAGGTCACCCCCAAACTGCTCAATTTGTCTTCTGTGACCCCTATAATTAAGCTATAAATATCGAGCGCTACCAAATCCTTATTTTCCAATCTACAAAGCTGATTATTTTACGTATTTAAGAATGGCTTTCTTTAAATAATTCAAAGGTAAAACAATTGCCTTCTGTAAAATTTTTACCGAGTTATGAAACTTTCAAAATACCATATCGTGAGCATTAAAATTTGTGAGGAGTGAGGTACATGCGCTTGAAAGCTATTTTCTCTTATGTGGGACCTGATCTAGAGTCAAGTCTATTGCAGCTTAAAGGTACTTAGATAGAGCAAGTTAAATATAGAATAAAACTTTGGGCACTCCTCATCCTGCGCCGTAGAGAGCTTTGTGAATTTAATAAATATTCGCCGTCTCGATCGAAACCAAAGATAACGCAGTCCGACCAGCAGACAGGTTTGTAAAGCTTAACAGCCCTAAAAAACTTAAAGGTGCAGGAACAATTATCTGATGGAGTATCAAGATCGATATTAATCATCATTTTGGCTTTTTTTTTTTAACTAAATGGCTCAAATATTCCAGAAAATACTTTTTAATACCTATATGCAAATATAGGTATTAAGCTATATGCGGCCTCCTGGCTGCAGCGATCGCGTTTATACGATACACGTCACAAATAGTTTCCGTAACAACATTTAGCTATTCAAAGAAGTGTTTTTAAAAATGTGGCAACTCAACAGTTGTATCATTTCTTGAATGCATTACGTAAAATTTCAAGAGCCATTTTCTTTGAACACAATGCGCCATCGGAATCCAGTTTGTTTTGATAAATAAAGTTGTTCTTTTCGCTCAAGTGTTTTTATCTCGATAAAACACGGTCCAAAGGTTTATCAATATCAGGACCGAGAACCACCATAAAATCAAATAATAAATAATGATAGGTTGGTTTCTACATTAGAAATAAGTATCATATCACGTTTACACCGTTGTATTTGAGATATAGGTGTCTGAAGAACCAACAAGGAGGGAGAGCTTTCTTGCGGTTAATAAATTACCGTATGCAAATTAGCTACAGAAAGTTATGTAATGTGTAGTCCAGGACACATTTTATTAGCGTTTTCTTGATGATAAAGAGTTGGGTTTTTCTTTTTTTTTCTTTGTATTGTAGGAATTTTTTCGGTATTTCATGACAAAATTTTGTATTATATTTTTATGACAATTTTCATTTTCTACGAGGCGCCAAAAAGGAGCCGTGTGTTTCTGTTTCACCTAATTTAGTTACTGATTAATTTTTAAAAAGGAATTCGACGGCAGCTACATTTCCTTTCATTACAGGTACATCTCTTCAGAAAGACACGAAATGTTTTTGCTTAAAGCTTATTAGAGTAAAACTTTTCAACTTTTCTGTGTGGCATTTCTATTTTTTGCGAAAGAATATTTGGCAAACTTGTTTATTTCTTCCTAATTCAATTAAAATCTGTCGGGAACAAAAAAATTTTTCGGCAAGATTTTCGGACAAATCCGAGATAGTGTTTCTTGGGACGTCTTCTTTGTTAGCACTAAAATGTCTGCTGTTCCCCCAAATTGTTCTCTTTACGAAATACTTCAAAGTCCGTGCGGTTCTAGTAGGGAGGAAGTAGAGCATGTTTTGCTCTCTGAGTGTAACGCAGATATATCCGCCCATTTGGCTAGTTGCCACTTGTCAAAATGCATTGAAGTTACAGAAGCCAAGTTAATCATGGCGAGAGCGGGAATTCAGCATTTGTCGAGAATTCAGCTCAAGGGAATGACCATCTGCCCGAGGCACAGACACTTACTGGGAAGATTCTGGCGAGGTCCAAGATCGTGCCAATACCCTGGCCATACTGGGAAAGTTACAAGTGTGACGGGCAGCCACGTTATAACCTTCCAAATAGCTGACGAAATAAGACTTAAATTCAAATAAATCACCGCTGTAGGATCACGTAAGTACCAATAGCCTTGTGGCTCTCTCTGGTTCTGTTTCCTCAAATGTCAATACCCCAAAAAAGTTTCTGTTGTTGTTGGTCACATGTCCAATTCCTTGGGTTAATTATTGGTGTCGCAATCGTAAATACAAAAATGCGTGTTTTATCGTCAACCAAGGATATTTCTTTAATTCTCTTATGCTATTGCTACACTAAGACTACTGGGCAGCCTGGCTAATGGTAATAGAGGAAACAAATATAGTCCTGAGCGGTGAATCTGCATCTCCTTCCCATGCCTCGCGCGATGTCGCCCCTCTTTTACTCTTCTCTACAGTTCGAAAAAACTTTTCCTTTATCTCACACCCACAACGACAAATGTTACGCACGATAGAGACTATAGGTCTTCTAGATGTGTTTGAAACGCCTAGTATTTCTCTTAGAAATGATTTAGGCTAAGCTAGACGATGACGATGATGAAGACGACGACGATTTATGAGTTGTATTATGCAATTTTATAGCTATTTGCACCACTTGCCGGAAGAAGCATTCTGAGCGACTGTTGGGTTTGGGATGGCAAAAGGTTAAGGTCTACCAAAAGGTCTACCAAAGGTTCAGTCAACCAGGAAGCTGCGGATTCTGAGAGGTTTGTTGGATATTTTATTGTTTCTAAGATACCTCACCACGCAAGGTGTTTATTCGCATGCCAAGTACGAAACTGAGACAAAGATTGTGTTGGTGGCTGCAGCTTTAACTTTCTATGGGATAACACAGTTACCCCTCTTTTCCTTTGTGAATCCCTTTCTTTACCAACTCGTTCCTTCGAAGAGAACATGACCATTAATGTCCGTTCATACCGTCAGTTAGATTGTTTTATTGTGTGGCTTACACAACCTGTGTAGCCACATTATGGCACGATCGGATTTATTTATTTATTTGTACACGAGAGTCGAGCGCCTGTCACGTGGTCTAGTCTCGTAGTATTGTACGGCGCACTTCTCTGAGTCAGCCATCTTGATTATAAGTGTGGTCTCGAGTAATTTTTTTCAGGTGATCGTATCACGAGTTAGTTCCCCTCACACAAGCCAACACATTCAGACCCGGCTTTTGTTATAAGTGCAGCTTGTGCAAGAGCTTCTACGTTCTCAAAAGACAATATTTAACTGCTTGAATCTTCGCTAAGGGTTGTAGCACACTGAAAGGAGTTATTGCACTACCACAAGCCAACAACTATCGGCTTGGTCTATCGGTGCGGGTTGCACCTCTGAGTGTCTGAAAGTGTTTGAAAGTGTTTTAAAGTGTCTGAAGCCACCTGAAAGTGCAAGAAAGTGAAATAAGTTGTATTGCAGTTGCTTTCTCCTTGCACTGTTGAGAATTCACGGAGGCATATCTCAAAACGAAAAAGTAAGTATGGGAATCTCGATCGAACATTACCGGTCAAGTATTGGCTCTCATGACAATTTCGTGAAAACCAAGGATATCTTATCACGTTTTAATGATCATTGTTGGAGTTTAATGTTTGTGATGTTCTATTTAAATGTATTTTACTTGCCAGTATTGAAACAAGTTGTTGGACAACACAAAATGTGGAATGATGTGATGTTTTGGTTTTCACAAATGATTTTCTACAATGCCTATATTCCATTGCAAGGCAAGCAAATGATGTAAAGGAAAATCCAGGCCCTACAATATTTGATGTCATCGATCCAACAAGAACAGTATGTGCTGACTACAGTCAAGGAAATGAAGCTCTCTTTGGTGAAAATGCTGTAAGCAATGTGTAGCAATGTCACTAACTGCTATTATTTATCATTACATAGAAGATATCAATTTGTGGACTTCTTCCCTTTTGAATAATATTCTTACCCTTGGAAATAATTTGTATACTTCTATAAGATGTTCTGTCCAGACCAATGATTATTTGCTTTTAACTGATTTTCCATGCATATGTTTCAATGTACAATAATGTATACTCATTAGAATATAGGGAGTCATTAACAAGAAGTTTGTTCATGACATCAAATAATGGGCCATACATGTCTCTTCAAAATTCTTTGACAGAAGTGTTTTCAAATTGTCAACTTAACTACAAGTGTTGTTTGTTAACGATTGGAATGAATAATTTTGCAGTGATTAAGAATTCAGAACAAAGCTTTAAAATTTTTGATGCGAATTTCAGGGATTTGCATCGGATGTCCCACTCATGTGGGAAATGTACTTTGCTTACCATTGAAGGAATTGAACACCTTGCAATGATTTGCAAAATGTTCACGAGAGTCCAAAAATTGAACATTTGCCTTTCAGAAATAAAAGAAACCAAACACAACATATGAGAAGGAAGCAAAAGTCTTTCACTCAAACGCCAGAGGAAAAAAAAAAAACGAGTGATTGCTAAACACGAATATGAGAAATGAAGAAGGGTAAATGAAAGTGGGGAATCTAGGGAAAAGAGGCTGGCCCAGCAGCGTCTGACCAGGGAAAAGAAACGTGCAAATGAATCTTCTGAATCAAGAAAAAAGGGGGTTGGCAAACCCAATCTCAGTATCAAAGACAAAAAATTGCAAATGAATCAGAATGTAGAGACTGTTAAACCAACGTCAATATCAGAATGAAACTAGACACATGATTGTGTTCACCCAGGCTTTCTGTTGGAAATGAACTTTTTTTTGTGCTTGCATTTGCCTAAGTTTTTATACAAATATTGGTTTATCCTGTAACTGTTTTTGTGTGGTTTATATGAAGTGTAAAACAAACTCCATTATGTCATGATCCAAGATACTTATTCCTCGCTGGATTTATCACAGTGAACAGAGCACTTGTCACGTAGTTTATTATTGTGGAAGATAGGTTCCAGTCTACGCTTGGCTAAGTTACCTAAGCTTCAAAGCTTCAGAAAGCGACCATTTTGCAATGGTGGCTGTAACACGCTGTCAAAGATCGTTTTTTTATCTAGTTTTTCATTCATATTTGTTGCCTAGATTTCACATGCTGGCTTTAATTTTTCCTACAGTTGGTTTGTCTTCTAAGTGAAGATTACAGCATGGAGTTGTGCTCTCACAGGCCAATATTTCATGGTCTGGGCCTTTAGTGCAGGTCATGCCACATTGAAACATAGGAGTCATTATTGACTCTCTTAGCGGTCACATTTCACATAAGTCATTTACTAGAACATTTTATCCTGAATTTCTGTTTATACCACATGCTCAGTGAGAAAATTACTTAACCAGTCTTTTTAGTACATGCAAAGACAAAATTTTGGTTAAACTGCAAAATACCTTACCACCCATGGCATTACATGTCATTGAATATGAAAAGAATAAACCATATTTAGCCAGTAGTGAAAATAGGACTTTTTTGTTGCCATTAGAAAATCAAACACTGCTGTTGTCTGGAAATTCAATTTGACGGCCTCTTTAAATGAAATTATACTTTCATGTTTATATAGCTAAACTACTAAAAGTCACAAACATCTAACACCTCACCTGAAACTGCAGTTTGTCGCTAACAAGGTGCTAAATGTCTATTGTGGTTGTTTCCAAACTTTGCGGAGTAATCCATTAAAACTTAGTAACAAAGTGGTTTTGCTTTTATTAAAATATGAATAGAAGCCTAGTGCTTTAATGTTAACTGAAATGTGATTAGTGTTATGTTTTCCAATTTATGGCCAGAATTATTCAGACCTTAACATCTCATGACCTCCTTCAAGCTTGGCAGTCTTCTAGATTCTCTTCATACTTCATAAAATTACACTTTTTTGATTAGCTGAAAATAGCTAGGTGCCTTTTTCATTTATCATTAGCGAAAAAGTAATAACTCATGTACAAAATAATATAAACTCGGCTCAGCAACAATAGATCACATTAGAAACCAATCAGATTTACACAAAGTAGGTTCTGATTGATACATGAAGTAGCTGACAAAAATAAACAAAAGCTTGAATACTTTTATGTATATTGATAAACACTAAAAAATTGCATTCCTGCGTAAGAATTCAGCTGAAGGACAAATTTTGATGGCACACACTTCATTTAGTCAATACTGCCAAATTTATCTGCCATCAGTTTGTTGATTTCCTGTGAATGTGTATCTTTCATGTATACGTTATGAATAATTAGGAACATGATTTCTCATATGATAAGCATCTGTAAATTTTTCAAATACTTTAAACTGCACACACGCTATGAGCTCAACAATTGTTGTTTGTGAAAAAGTTACTTCTGCTTATTTAGAATACCAAAGTACACTTTAACTTAACTTAGGTTAGACTTTGTTGAGTTTTTATGAAGACAGTTTAATGGAACTGAAATTTGTTACGTTTATAGTTAAAAGTTAGAGCTACTTGATGTGGATTAGATAACCATCAGGTATACTCGGAGACCCAGGGTTCTAATCACATCTGTAGACCACTTAAAAACATAGTCTTAACAGATCAGTTCCAAACTGTCACGGTCATTCTGAATTTTGATTGGTACCAAAACTTCAATCTTGTTCTGGCAAATGAGAGAGAAGCAGGTCTCACAAGTCCTCTTGTGTGCTCTAACACAAAGTGATACATGAAATTCAGTTGCTTACCATATTTGTTTTGGACCTTTTTGTATGGTAGATTAGCACTTTGCATGATGATGTGAAGTCGACCATTTGCATGATGATGTCAAGTTCACCCATTCATTTCTCCACATGACTTGAATTTGGTAGACTCACTGGCATGAAATTACAATTTCAATAATAAGAAAACTTAAAAGCTTCTGGTAGTTTAAATCATATGATACCATCATGAACTTGCCTGTACATTGAACTCTGCTGTGTTTAAGTAATGTCTCTGATTACTATTCCTGAAATCTATTATGGTGACAGTCTATCTCTATTGAACTTTCTGTTAAATAAAACCTCCAGGTCAAATTGTAAATCTTATTGGGTTAAAAATTATTAGCAACGTTAATGTAATGTTACTTCAGAGTACTTAACTCAACATATGATTCATTAAAGTATTGCTAGTGCTCTGATCTTGTAATGCACCTATCTTTTTGACCTAGACTCTTCCATTTGCAACCTCATATCTACCTACCTGAACTAAATTTTTCTGTGTTCTTTATTGAAAATACAGTCCCACAAAACCTAATTACAATAATTATAGTAAACGTTTTGCTCGCAACCAACTGAAAGTTGAACTTTATGCCCTAATGGACAAAAGAAACCTACACTCAGCATTGTGTTACTTTACATGTGTGTATTGTCCAAAATTAGTCATATATTCAAACCAAATCAAGCTCCCAATGGCTTCTAGTGTAGATAACATCATTTCCCGAATGTCCCAGCCCCTCTCCAAAGTTTTGTCCTTGTGTACTGGTACACAAAATGTCAAAAATATTCATATGAAATTCTTCCCTGGAGTTCATTTCACATAACTTGCCTTGGAAAAGACAATCAACCTACAAACTTCAGAAGTGAATTCCACTTCGTTACGTAAACATAATCATGACTGAATCTATCAGACCACTATGGGAGATTATGCTGATGTTTTTCCAGTTCCTTAAATCCTCGGGTTACATGTGCAACCTTTGTTGTTAAAATGAGACCTCCATAACAAAGTTTGGCCAATAACTCTCATCTTTAGAATGAACATTTCAGGACTTTTGTAAGCTAGTTATCTTGTGTTATTGATGAACAGGATCAATATTGAAAACTATCTAATGGTAATTAGATATTAGCTCTTCTGATAGAAACCCAATGAGACACCAGACATTAAAAAACAGCTCAATTTCGTAAGCGACACATGTACGCATTGCAGACCTATTTTCTTATAGAGCGGCCAAAGCTGGTGCAAGAACAGCCATAGGAGCAAATGCTGCTGAAATGGAGACAACGCCATTTCATCAGATTTCTACCCCTAATAGGAAACCCTTTTCTAGTCCCTGTTGGACTCCAGCAACTCCTGAAGCAACTTTCCGTCAGATCCCCGAAACAGAGATTCTCGGTACTTACAATGTTGTGATGGACAAGGTTGCCAGAAATATTCCTCGCGAGCGACAGCCACTACCATCACAGCTTGTGTCGTGGGAAGAAAGCGGTTGAAGACTGTATGCTCGTATGTAATGTGATAGCCCCAAACGACAGCAAGACGCTCTTTCACGCCTTGTCTTCTCCAGGTGGAGAAAAGGATGAGACAGCAGAAGCCGATGATTTGTTGAAATCTTTGATGACCGCTTACAAAAACGCCAAAACCAAAAGCATCAAGACGCAAATTCTTAGGCGTATAAGTATTCGGTCAGCACATGAAAAGAACTTCACTCGCCATATGGAAAGTTGTCTACACTACAGATACAGAGAGCGCGGTGTCATGCAAGAACGATAGGTCCCGGTCAAGTGCCTGAAGAGAAGGTACATCATCGTGTTCGCATTGATATGACCAAAGTCGATCATTTCGTAGAGTTCATTAATCGCCCATACTTTTATCAAGACGTGTCTTACGGAACTAAATTCCTTAAGCTAGACAGTGGCGAAACCATCAAGATGCCGAACGTGGTGCGTATCGTGACGCGGTCTACGATGATTAGCAAGTGAAAGTTTGAGCTTACCGTGATGGTCAGTTTTGAAGGCCGAAAAAAATTAACAGGGCTAGAGGAATAATTTTGAGTAACAAATGTCTTGTGTTTGATATATTTAGAGCCTTTTAAGAAATGTTTCCGTTTATCCTTGTAGAGCAGTACACGTTTACACGAAAGCTGCCCACATAGTGGTCCAAACTTCGGTTATGGCACTGATGGTGCCATAATGATAATGATGCGAACCAATATGGCGGACAGCCACGTTTTCCGGAGCTCTCACGTTATTGCTCTTTTGCTCCTGGGTATCATTCTCAGCGCTGGAAGATTAAGTTTCGAGGACGGGTTTTGCCCCACTACAACGCCTAATCTGAAGTTCGGCATGCATGGTCAACCTGTGGAAGCGCTAACGGCATATTTCATTCTCGACCCAGCGTGGGACAACTGCCGCCATGATTCTAAAGTTTACCGGGTAAAAGGCTATCTAAGAGCCAGAGTGAGCCGATATCCCAACTCG